>NW_016107465.1:5406431-5436786 GCF_001604975.1 Cebus imitator | reverse complement strand
GGGGGGGGGGCCGCGGAGCATCCCGGGAGATGTAGTCCGCCCCCGGCGACCCTGCCTGAGAATACGGCCAGATTGACTACAATCACCGGCCCACCACGCGAGCGCTCTGGGGCGCTCTCCAAGTACCCTGCCCGCCCCCGTTGCGGTAGGCTTCTCCAGCAACCAATCAGAGATGTCTGAGCATTAATCGCCGTTCTGTGTTAGTGCCCATCATTTCACTGCTGACAAATGGCAAGCCAGCGGGGAGGAGCCAACCCGGCTGGAACCCACGTGGGGGCCGGGCGACGCCTGTAGCTCCGACCAATTAACGAAGAGGAATGAGGCTGGCGGAGGCGGAGCGGAGATGGCCCGCCCAAGGCGGAGCTTCGCTGTGGCTGACGTTCCTTAGCGCGAGCGTTCGAACCGAAGAAACATTTGTTCAGCTGTCAATCAAAGTAACGTGGGGCTGGGAGAATCGGCGACTGCTGCTGTTGCTGCTGCCCTGGCTGCATCTTCAGAATTAGGTGTTGGTGGCGGTGGTGGCGGCAAAATAAAGAGGGTGGAGGGGGCGGTGAGCCTGGAGGCTGGTCAAAAGATCTCCTTCGGAGTCTCGTCCTCCCGCCCACCGATCTCCCAACCCAGACACCCTCGGCCCCTCGCTCGGCGGCCGCGCCAGGAATGCGGACTAATTAGGGTCCAATGTCTCCTTAAAGAGACAAGCTCGGCCTTGTGTAACGCGCCGAAACCCCTGTTGAGACAAGAGAGGGAGGATCACGCTGATCCCACTTCGTTCGGTTCACATCAATTTTACGCGCCGCTGGAGCCAGCATAATTTTCCGTGTGAACGCGGACTCGGGCCCCTGTTCTTGTTTAGAGCCAGAATCGGAGCCGCGAGATGCCGGCTGGGGCAGGGGCTGCGGGGTGGGCGGGAAACTCGTTCCTCCGAGCCCCACGGGGGCTGTGATTGCCATTTAGCCCCGAGGCAAGTCCCACTCCCTCCACCCCCGGCGGCACTCGGGGAGAAAGCGCATCCCGACGCTCCATCGGGGGTCGCAGGGCAGTAACCCTGGGGTCTCCGGGTGGAGTTGAATATCCGGGGAGCAGCATCGCTGGATCTCAAAAGGAACTTTCCCGAGGTGAACCCCGCAGACAGTGGGTACTGAACAGAGCAGGCCGACGGGGCACGGGTAGAAAACGCCCCTGCGCGCCCTGGGACGTTCCCTCCCCCAGATCAGTACCAAGACTGCGCGTCTTTTTCCCGCTCTTTGGAGAAGCAAGTCAAGTTTGTCCCCGTTGAAACAGCAGGGTGCCACGTGGGCCGGAGGGTTGTCGGAAAGGTAGGGGTGGCCCCAGGGGCAGATGCTAGGGGAAGGGAGAAAGGGGAAGAGTGGCTGAAGAGGGGCACCCCTAGGGAGGGGCCTGGGAAATGGGGGCGGCCCCAGTCAGTGCGCCCTTCAATTCTTAGTCCGTGTCCAGCTGAAGGCAGCTCCACAGTTCAAGGGAAGGCCGCTGAGGCTCGCAGTCTTCCCTAGCAAGCATCTAATCTTGGGAAAGGAGAAAAAATTCTGAAAAAGTCAAGAAGAGTGTTGGCTAATGTAACAGGCTGGGTTTTAAACGTTTATTTCTAAGCGTGCTTGCTACTGTAACGTGATCTGTTGGCTGAGATGGTACTGCCGCTTTGGCGTTAGCGGAAAGCTATTTTTCTGAATGATATCCCTTTCCTCAGTGGACGACTCAGTGACTTAATGTCCAAACTAGCACATTCTATGAAATTCCTTCCGTTCTGGCCACTGTAGTGAGCTGGTGCAAAGGAAGGCTATGGTGATTTTCACCTGCCTCTGATTTCATATGAAACACCTGGAGCCAAAGTTCACAGAATATTTCAATTCGGCAAATATTTTCTCCTCCATCCCCAAACTAAGAGGACAGAGAAAGACTTTGGCGGTGTTCTGAACCTCTGCTGTTCCATGCCTAGCCACATGTGGCTGTTAAGCACTTGAAATGTGCCCGATTCAAAATGAGATGTACTGTAAGTACACATATACATGAGACTTTGAAAAAATTAATGTGAAGAAGTGTAGTTCAATAATTTATCGTGATTATGTCAAAATTGTGATATTTTGAATAAATCAGTTAAAAATATTAGTAAAATTAATTTAATCTGTTTGTTTCTATTTATTTACTTATTGTATTGATGAGGTCTTCCGATGTTGCCCAGGCTGGCCTGAAACGCTGAAGCTCAAGCTATCCTCCTGCCTCAGCCTCCAGTGTACCTGGAACTACAGGTACACACTACTGTAGCCAACTTCCTTTTACTTTTTAAACTTTGTTCCCAGAAAAATCTAAATTATGTGGCTCACATATTACCATTAGACAGTACTGCTCTGAAACCTTCCCAAGAATCAAAAGTTAGAAGACTTGAGTAATACAATTTGTACACAAGGACAGTGAAGTTTCTAAGAACACCAGCAACAACCGTGTTTTATTTTAAGGTTGGTTATTTGCTTGCTCCAACTAGAGCATTTCAATGGTTTGTTAAATCACCCACAGTGCCTCTCTAGGAAGTTCCATGTTCTCTATTTTAGCCAGAATGTAAGCAAGTTCCATGAGAACAGGGACCTTGTTGTGTTCACAGTTGCACTCCAAATGCCCAGAATTATGTCTGCCATCACTGTCTGGTAGTTGGTGCTCAGTAAATATTTATTGATAGCATTAATGAATGAACACCACATTTTATCCTTAGAAAGCTACATAATTTGGGTAATATTTATTGAAATTCTGTGCAGTTTTTTCCCAGGACAGGAAATGAGAATTCTAAGAATAGAACCTGAAGAGCTATTGAAAGGGTCAGTAGACAAAGAGGAAACTTTGCTCTGTTAGGAAATATCAAATAGCTTGTAGCAGGGATCTTTCGCCTAATCTCTCTCGATGGTTTGTGTCAACAGAAAAGTGGCTAGAGAAATCAAGAGGTTTCTTTATTTTTTAAGTTACATTTTAAAATACAGCCCTTGGATGTGTTTCACATTTTAGCCATATGGCAGAGCTCTATAACTCACCTCAGTGTGTCAGAAAGATGACAAATGAAGCAACTGGTGGCCCAGCCCTAGCCCTAACACAGACTGTAAGTGGGGTTCATGACCGCTTTTGTCTCCTTTTCTCTGCTTGTGCTTCTCTCATTGCACTTCTCACTAACTGTTGAGCCAAGCTCTGATGTTATCTGGGGGCTTCTCTTATCCCTACCACAGAGTTGGGGGAGACAGGTCGGGGGGGTTCCAGAGTTTTCATGCAGGAGGCATTGGCAGAAACTTTCATGTCAAAAGCTAGGCGTGGAAGCTCCAATCTTGAAGTGACTTATGCCAAGCAAGCATACTTTTCACTTAGGTTAGATGTAAATCATTTAAGACCACCAAATATTTATTAAACCTACCGTGTGCCAGAATGCAGGGATTTAGCCTCTTAGCTCCAAATTCACCCTCTTTGCCTGCTCAGTGAAACTGAATCTGAGCCCTTTAAATATTCTCCATCTGTTACAAAAGCTTTGTCAATAGAGACGTTACAGGAGGAAAGCGTTTGGCTTTCTGGCTCTGGTGTGCATACTGGGCAGGTTCCTGCAGCACAGGTAGCAAGCAGCAGCACCCAGCAGCCAGCAGCTTCCTCCAGAAGCCCCTTAGGTGGCTTTGGAGCAAGTGCCTCTAAAGAGACGTCTCCCTCAAGAGCTTTCCCTGGAACCACAGAGAATGGATTTCCAACAAGTTCTGGAGTGTGGATTTCTGGCAAGTTCTAGAAGGAAGAAATCTAGCAGGACTCTCCTGCTATTCAGAAAGCTACAGCTGTGCCCACTCCAGCAAAGTCTGGATCTCAGCCAGTCCTAAGAGTGTGTATGGGTCTTGGAGCAGCTTTTTGTGAGATGCTGCATCTCAGCCCTAGGTTAGTAAGTAGCTGTTCCTTAAATCTCTGTTTCTGTATTATTTAGAGTACTCTTTACCTCTTACCAATCCCCCTTTGCTCCAATTCCCTATTATAGGTAAGAATTTTTTATATCAAACTTTCCTTGTTGAAATTACTGTTTTTCTCTCTTGATCAGACCCACATTGATACAAAAAAACAACATAAGCAAAGTTTCTTTCTTGCTGGGGCCTACATTCTGATGGGGGAGACGGAAAACAGTTAAATAGCAGCATATTATGAAAGAGCGACAGGAGTAGTAGAACTAGTTCAGATGGGAGTTCACAGAAGGTTTCTTGGAAGAGATGACATTTAAATAGGAGCCTGAAAGCCTAGAAAGAGTCAGCCAAAGCAAAAATCACTAAGAAGCTAATTTCAGGTGGACTCAAAAGCCTCATTTTGAGGAACTGTTGGTGAATGGGAGCATTTTTTAAAGACTGGTACATACTAGAGACAGAGTAATATAAGATTAGGTCATGGCTACATCACTGGGTTCTGGTCATATTGAACTTCTTATGCCTGATAAAAGCATTCATTTTCTAATCTGATTATAATAGAAAGCCATTGTGGTGAGAGAAAGGCTCGTAAGCAGGGAGTGACAAGATCATTACAAATAGCAACTTGGTATAAGGTGCCTACATTCACACTTGACCTAAGATTTAAAAAGTACCCTTTGTCCTATTAAAGAATAATCAAATTGTTTTTAATTGGGGCCAGCTGATAAAGAGTATAGAAGCACACACCCTGCCGTTCCCACACACACATCCTCTGGTACTGCCACCACCTCACCCCCACCAAGGAGTAATGGGTCAATTTTAATTTGGTTAGAGGCTGCCTAGGCACATCAGAATGTCAAGCTCTGCTTTGAATATAAAGCTAGAACAGCAATAATCATAGAAAATCAACAACATGCACACACCAGTTCTAGATCTGCAATTGACTGGCTCAGTAGCCACCCTCCCATCTATGTGAAGTTATAGATAATTGGACAAAAAACTCATGATTGAAAAAGATTCAGGATATTGATGCTAAAGAGAGTGACAAATTTCTTAACTTGTCTGGTTAGGCAGAGCTTTGTCGCCAGCTGCCTCTGTGTTTAGTGGTGGAGGCTGCCAAGCCATCTTTGTGTTAAGATGTCCCTTCTTATCTTGATGGATAAAAGGCATGTAGGTACCCATTGCCTTTTTGTGGGGAGGGAACTTGGCTTGGGAGTGGAGTGGACAAATTTGCATAGGTACTAAGGAGGCTTCTGGGACAAAATAACTTTCCTTATTGAAACGCTCCATTATTTGCACCCTTTGAGATGGTCCTTAATTAAGTCTGCACGCAAGAAGGAGCACAAACGCTTTCTCTTCCCTCCCAGAGATTATAGTGCAGACACAGTGGTGTATGTGGCAGGGGGCTATCTAGCACTCAAAGTCAACAGGACCCAAATTCACTAGCTACAATACAGAGGCAGGAAGTATAGGTCTTTCTCATTCTGAAATAACTTTTTACTAAAGATATGAATCTCCGTTTGGCTTAGACATCCTGGCATTAATGGGGTGCTCTGGTATAAATGGCTGAGTGTGTGAGGAAGATAAGTCTGCATAGGGCTCTTATAGTCACACCTATGTCAACAATGGAGCTAAGGGAGACGCTAGACTTCTTGCTAGTCTGAACAATTGTTTTGAATGGTTAAAAAGAGCTGTGAACTTATTTATACTCTATGACACTGATCATATCTAAGAAATACACTACTAAAAATGACCCCCTTACTTGAGGAAAGCTCACATTATCTTTACTTTTCTAGAGTCTAGAAGGGATGTTTAAGAGCTGTTTCTGCTTAATTCTCCTGCCTTTAAGTGACTAAGGTGTCATTATCCCCACTTAAAAGATTAATCAACTGAGCCTTAGAAAGAAGTTACTTGCCCAAGGTTATATGGCTATATGGCATGTAAGTACTGAAGCGGAGATCAGAACTCTTGTCTCCTACCTCCTGATTTCATACCTTACATAAACCTGAGTTCCACAAGTGAGTATTCAATTAAAGTATGTAATCTGAGCACTATCCAACTCACCTGCCTGGTTCACGCCTCTCAAGCAGATGTTTTATTGTGAAAATGGGGCAGAGGGTGAATGGGGGAGATGACTGTTGCAGCTGCCGCTGTGCAAAAGCTGAAACAGAATTACCACGACTGCAGGAAGCAAGCCTCACTCCCTTCAGCCTCCAACCACAGAATGTCTGAAGGTTCAGTAAGGAAGTTCCAGAGAGATGAACAGTGCTGAAGCCCTGGTCCTTTCTTTACTTTCAACCATCAGCAGGGTTCACACCGATGCAGCTGCTTTTGCCATGCCTCTCCACAGGCTCCCACTCTTGGTAACTATCACAACAGCCTCCGGGGCAGAAATTACAGGAGGAAATCTATGCTTTTACTTTCTGAAATGAGCGGTGCGGGAATGGGGTAGGTGTAGGAAAGTGTAGATATCTTACTGCTTTGTACAAGAAAATAATTTGTGAAAGTCTAGTATTATTTTTATTTTTTGAGATGGGGTCTCACTCTATTTGCTCAGGCTGGTGCTCAGTGGCACGATCTCACCTCAGGAAAATCCCCACCTCCCCGGCTCAGGGGTTCTTCCCATCTCAGCCTCCCAACTAGCTGGGACTATAGGCACAGGCCACCATACCTGGATAATTTTTTGTATTTTTGGTAGAGATGAGACTTCACCATGTTGCCCAGGCTGGTCTCTCACTCCTGAGCTCAAGCCATCCAACCGCCTCGGCTTCCCAAAGCTCTGGGATTACAGATGTGAGCTACCGAGCTTGGCCAGAAAGCCCAGTATTATCTTCATTAGAACTGGGGGTTAATTCACGGTCCACCACGATCTGGTTAGCTTTGGTTAATCTCTTTAGCCTTTCTGGTCTCTTCTACATTGTGTTTTATCCTTAAAGGAGGTAAGTATGCTCTCTAAACCTCTTTCCCCTAAATGCAAACATTTGCTGCTCTAAAAAAATGTTTTATTATCTCAGAGTTGGTCATATGGAATGGATTTTGAATTATGATTATCTAATAAGGTTGATTATATTTTCCTTACCCATATTTAATACTTCTGAAGGAATAAACTCCTGCAATGAGGATTATTTGGGGGAAAGTGGCTGCAGACACATTTTGTTGAAAATTGATTAGTTGTCTCATAAAGTGATCTAAACTGTAAGGAACTATATTCTTAATGCTACTATGTGGGCTCCTACTGCTATAATTCAATTCAGGACTTGTCCTCAATATTATGTAGCCTGGAACAATTCTGGTAAATCACATGACTTCCTTTAATAGCAATCTTTCTAAAATAGTGTGAGTGAGCCATCATTCACAGTGTAATATCTAGTCCAGCGCACTACTACTTTTAGAAAAGACAATGATATTCTGAGAAATTTTCATTCATGGAGACACCCTCTGCCTCTGCTCCTTGCTTTTATGTAGAATGAAATTTGAATGCTTTTATTTTAGACTTTTATTAAATATGTCTGCAAGAGAGACCATTTGATGCCTAATTTTTTATGAATCCAGAGTGTTTACATAGTGCTGTTACATATTATTACCTCAGGTACTACGTAAAGGCACCAGCAGAGAACCAGGATGGGTATTTTAATCCCTATTTTACAGACTAGGAAACTAGGTTTATAGAAACCAATGGTCTCTTGAAGATTATACAACTAGTAAAGCAAACAAGTTGGGAATCAAACTTTTCAAATTCTACTTTTTTTCATTCTACTAGAGCTACCTTTTTTTTTCTTTTTCTTTTTTTTAAGATAGAGCTCCCTTTGTCACCCAGGCTAGCATACAGGGGTGAGACCTTGGCTGACTGCAGCCTCTGCCTCCCAGGTTCAAGCAATTCTCGTGACTCAGCCACCTATGTAGCTGGGATTACAGGTGTGACCACCCGGCCTGGCTAACTTTTGTATTTTCAGTAGAGACAGCGTTTTGCCATGTTGACCAGGCCAGTCTAGAACTCCTGACCTTCAGTGATTCACCTGCCTCAGCCTCCCAAAGTGCTGGGATTACAGGTGAGAGCCACAGCGCCCAGCCTAGAGCTGTCTTTTAATGCCTTACAATGATTATCATGCTTTGTGCCCTACAAAGTCCTTCCACATGCTTCTTCCTTCCTTATAAAACCCTGTTAGATTGGGAGAACAGGTATTGTTGTGGCCATCTTAAAAATGTGAAAACCGTAGCTTGGAGAAAAGTGACTGGCCTGAGTCAGAGTCGGTGTGTATGTATCAACATAGGTACAGACCAACTCTACAGTCTAAATGTATATGTATAGAAAGGCATTATCAGTATAACCCATATGCCAGGGAATGGATGTCCTCATCTCCAGCCTCTGCTGGAATTTTTGTTTTCATAACTTTAGACAAGAATGACTCACCATCGACCCACATACAATGAGACTCACCATCAACCCACATACAATAAGAAACTCAACATCCCTCTCAGCAGCTCCAGGGATTGCTGCAGGAGTATCTCTATTTCTCTGTCATTTCTTGGTTCTGAAGAACTTGATTTCCATTCAATGCCTCCTGCTCATCTGTCCATTTTCCACACCAGACTACCCTTTGGGACATCCTGTACTCTTCTGAAGTACCTTCACACAAGCCATGTGTGAACGCTTTTACTGAAGTTTTGGGGGATACAGGGAGTTAATGAGTCAGACGGGCACACACTGAAAGTGGAATATCAACCATCAATTGGTTATATCTCTCCTTTGACATGCTCAGTCGCAGAGGCCACTCAGTCATTGTGCAGTCTAGCAATTCTCTTTCCCTCATCTACTCTCACCTCAAAGAAAATCTATGATTAGCATGACTGGCATACTTTTCCCCAGGACAGCTGCTACTGTGCAGTGTTTTTATAGCTTAGGGTAGATTTCTGAATCCGACTAATTTTTGCAACATCTATATGAAAGAGAGAAATGCAAAAATAACTCTCCATTCCCAACTTGTAATCCAAACTGCGGCACCTTTTATAATTTCTTCAGTGAGAAATTAAAGAGAAATTAAGGTTTTTAAAAGGAAAGTCATTCTGACAATAATCTTATAACCTCCGGGAATGATTTTCATCAAGGACTTAAAAAGCAGTAAAGAACTCTTTTTCCTTTATAAGGTTAAGAAATGTGGTTCTTATGCTTTCTTGAAAGGAAACAGTTTATTTTTAAATCCTTGGAGGAACTTATATTCTTTGAAATTTTTAGCATATCATTATTCAGAAAATTATGATTGCAATTT
Organism: Cebus imitator; assembly: GCF_001604975.1. NCBI lineage: Eukaryota > Metazoa > Chordata > Mammalia > Primates > Cebidae > Cebus > Cebus imitator. Next base: position 5,427,599 of record NW_016107465.1, on the reverse strand, counting down.
TCATGTACAAATATATTTTCATAAGACATTGAAAATGTGAAAAAATTGTCAGATATTTATTGCAAATTAGAAACATTTTAATAACATTTACATTGCTGTCCAGCAATCCTTCTCTAAAAGCTTGCTCTGAAAACCATAAACATGTGAATCATGTTGTAAAAAATCAGTCAGATTCAGAGATCTCCTCTAACCTACAAAAACTGTAAAAAAACTTTACTGAGCAAAAGTTATGGTTAACAGTACAGTTTCTACCCATTCTAGAACAGGATGTTTAAAATACCCTAACATAACCACATTTAAGACTTAGCTTTTGAAAATTTGAGAGAACTTTAGATTTATGCTGAATGAAGGATGTTAGTCACATACATTTTTGAATTATTTATGCAATGCTTAGGAAAATTTATAATCAAAGTTGCATCAAAGTAAGTTTAATTAAATTTTTATTATCTATAAAGCTACTGCATGCACAACTCGAACTTTACTAATTATTAAAACCAAATATATACAAAGTCATAGCTTAGGGAGAAAGAACTGGCAAATAGAGTACTAACTAGTAATTCAACTGAATATTTAAATGTATAAAGGGATGTGTCATTTTGTTTTTGATATCATAAAGATTTAGAGTGCTGGAAAGGCTCTAATATGAATCTTGCCTCTCTAAGCTCTGTTATATCCTGGAAAGGACTTATGTTTATTCCACAGCTAGATTCTGTAATCAACCCCATTGGTAGCTAACATTTATTGAGTGTGCCACACATCTTCATATAAATGATTGACTACAATCCCTTAATCTCCATCTCATCTTCTTTTTAAAGATGAGTCCATGGAGCCTCAGGCTCCCTAACTTGTCTATGTTCAGCCAACCAGCAAGTTCAAACCCAGGACTTTTCTTTCTTGGAAGGTTTTTTGTTTTGTTTGTTGTTTTCCAAATGCCTTCACATCAGAAAGAAATAAGATGTTTAGATACATAACTGTGATATGAAATATGTTTTGTTTTCTTCATTTTATTTTCAGGGAATAAGTTGTGGTTAATAACACATTTTATATATTTATGTTGTGAGATCTTTTCTGATATGAATCAGTAAGTCAGCAAAATAGTTGCTAAATTTATATTTCTTCCATTGAGTAAGGTTAAATTCTAATTCATTCGGAATTGTTTTCATGTTCTGATGAATAATCAAATGGCCCATTCTTTAAGCTCATCTTTTTATTTTTTAATTCTCAGCAGAGAAATGATCACTAAAATTAGTGTTTAAAATATAGAACTAGGAAACATACTTAAGTAACTATCCAAAGCCTACAGTTATTATGATACCCTGGGAACTTGGAATTAGTTTAAGTTTCAGGCACAGTAACACGCAAAAAAAAATCAATTATAAAGGAAGTTATCTTGAATAGCGGACACATACACACCCAAAGAGCCCTGTGTGTGTTAGCAATTGATTTCATAGATAATTTCCTGTCCACTGGTGACTGCCCCCAAATCTTTCTTTAATTACAGAGGAAAACTGAGAGTACTTAATAATATAGCTTAATTAGCTGTATTTCTTATATTTACACTAATAGACTGTGTTCTGATATACTTGTTTTGATAAGATTAGAAAACAAGCAAAGCTAGAACAAGGCACTGTATTGTTTGAAAAGATCTTTGATACATTTTAGCTTCACTGTTTCATAAAGATTATTTTTTCTTAGTAGAATTGCTTGAGATAGTAGTCTAATATAAAAAAGAATATAATATTCATAACTTTTTTTGCTAACAAATTTAAATTTATGAGAGACAAACAGAGATATCAAAATTTCATATCAGAGTTGAGAACAGAAATAAGCCGAATTCAACTGTTTTCTGAAGCCCTGCTGAATACATTGTCTGAATTGTACCACAGAAGGCTGAAAGCAAAACACGGGTGGGTCTATCAAACAATCCCTGACTCTGTTTATAACAACTGAAGCTGTGCCTTTCATATCAGAGTCCCATCAGAAAGGGGAGGGGGGAGGAAGAGATAAGCTCATCAGTGAAATAGTATCCTTTAACAACAACCAGTCACTTCCTGCAATCAAAACCATGCTAGCATGTGGCTTGTTCAAATAAAAATTACTGGACTGGAGCCAAACAAGGAAAAAGTAATTGATAATGTGGTTTTTCAGAAACCATCCATCCATCAAATGTGTCAGTTCTTCATAATACTTTATTTCCCTTCTGAACAAAGATCTTTAAAATTCATTGTGTGCACTTAAAAACAAAGTGTCCTTGTGCTGGTTTATAAAGATTCTCTTTTAGTTTGGGTTTGTTTTGTTATTTGATTACATTCCCTCCCATCCTGCATTTTTTTCTCCCAGATAGTTGCTGGAAATTTCTGCCATTCTTAAACAAAGCATCTTTGTGCTGTATCAGCTTGCATTTTCCTTGGATTGTGTTTGGATGATGCCTTTTCACTGACTTCAGCGCTGGAGTATTGTAGCCATAGCCTTAGTAAGTAGACTGTAACAAACAGATTTGCTAGCACTTTTTGTGTGTTGCATTCTATTAATCGGCTGGTGAGAATCACTTCTTGGAGTAAGGAACAGGACCTATTACAAACAGAAGAAAAAACTGATGAGGAAATATTAGATCATACTTTGCAACTAGAGAAATCCATTCACAGTTACCATAAAAAGAAATGTTCCCCTTCTACTAATTCCTCCAATACATATGAAAATCTTAGAACTAAAATTTTCATTTATTATAAGATTCTAAAGATCAGTTTGCAAAACTGATAGTATGTTAGCTCACCAACAGCTTCCAAAAGCAACAGCTATAAAGTAAATTTCAGCAACATTCAATCGTTTCCCCTCTTTATGACTTCCATATTAAAGTTGGGCTTACTAGAGGTTTGCTGCTACACATACACACACACAAACACACACACACACACACACACACACACACACACACGATTCTGCCCAAATATGGTAAAGATCACACCTCAAAATTCATGGAGATAATAGTTTCCCAAAAATCATATTTTAAATTATTGTTCTATGATTGAAACACTGAATATATGAAAAATAATGAAGTTTTGGGCTAAGAAAATCCCCCATGTGATTTTGAAAGTTTTTTCACTTCTTTCAGCTACCTATTTTATGTCAACAGAATCATGTTATGATTTCTTTTGAATACTTCTAGTACTATCAACTATTGACCTGCCAAATACTTTAGAATTATATTTAGATTTTGTCTTCAGCATCTTGGCACTTGCTACCAAGGAGCCAGGCCCTTAGGAGGTAGTTATTTCCTGTGCAGGCAGCTAAATCCTGGACAGAGAAGCCACTCGTGTTACTTCACCAGGCATCTCAGTAAAGTTTCTTTTTAAAGACTGCCAAGGAGAAAAAGTTCAGTAACAGCAAAAAACCCCTGTACTACAAGTCTTGCTCCTGAAATTTCTCTTTTGGCCTGCCCCAAATTAATACTGAAAAGTTACATTCATATCAAGATAATAATAACAATTTTTATGTGTACCTCATTTTTGCCTATGAGATGTTACTACCAGAATATCAAAAAGAAGCAAATGTTCACTCCTTATCCCAAGATTGCAACACAAAGAAATACAAAGTATGTAGGGCATCAGGGTTATTTTTGGTGGTACAGATATTATTAATTTAGAAATGGCAAAGATGTCAACTACTATGTCAGTTTTCCTGGTGAGTTCTTCGAAAACAAGACCTAATTTAGCTTTTTTGTGTGTGTGAGAAATTGCAAGAAAGTCAATGATACAAATTCTGTTTTCAAAGGTACTCACAAAAAATAACACGAAGAACAAATAGAAATATTTTTATCCTTTGTTTTTCAGTTAGAATTTGCTTTATGTCAAGTTTGCCCATTGTTTCACATTAGGTCTTATGAGAAGATAAAAGTGAAACAGAATAACTTTTTTTTGTAACATTTTAATGTTCTTTGACTTTTTGTTTGTTTTGTATTTTCTTAAACTGAACTTTTCCCTATTCTGCCAGAGGCATCTAAAAAACATGCTTCAGAGAATTTTAGGATTGCTATAGAAATGGTTCAAAATGAAAAAAAAGCTAATATTCAATTTCTGATATCAAAAGGGATATGTCACAAGTCAATGTAGTCTTGAAAGCCAGGCTTTGTCAAAGCAGAAAGAACTTTCCAGAATCATCATATCATGACATCAAGAGCTAGGCATGAGGCCAGGCATGGTGGCTTATGCCTGTAATCCCAGCACTTTGAGAGGCTGAAGCGGGTGGATCACCTGAGGTCAAGAGTTCTAGTCCACCCTGGACAACATGGTAAAACCCCATCTCTACTAAAAATACAAAAAATTAGCTGGGTGTGGTGGTGGGTGCCTGTGATCTCAGCTACTCTGGAGACTGAGGTAGGATAATCACTTGAACTCAGGAGGCAGAGGTTGCAGTGAGCCAAGGTCGCACCATTGCACCCCTGCCGTGACAGCATGAGTGAAACGCAGTCTCAAAAAAGAAAAGAATCATGAGTGACTATATAATTTCTTTTATGGAGAGAAAAAGCTAGGCAGTGAAACTTGCTACCCTGGAATAGTAGGAGGATATAATGACAGGAAATGAAAAAGCCCAGACTTATTCCTCTTGGTCTGAGGGACTGTGGGGGGAAGTGAGAGGAAGGCTAGCAGTGATGAGGCTACCATCTTTTCTCTTGGGGCCAATGTTCTTTGGGTAGTAAGGTATATTCGACACATAAATCATTTCACTGATATAATATATATGTTTTCACACTTTGGATGCATGAGGATGTGTCAGAGCTTTCTGGACATTATTATTAGGTTATTATTATGTTATATTAGTCATAGCAGTAGTACACAGAACAATGGTACATCTTAACACCAATGGAGTCTTAGAGTGAACGAAATGTGTTAGGTTGAGGAGAAAGAAGAAGAGTGCAGCCTCTGTCCTCCTTTCTACCTGGGGCTCTGTCCTCACAGACTGCTCTCAGCAATCAGAAATGACCATATGGAAGTAAACCCACATATCTCCCAGGGTGAGGTAGAAGGTGGACCTCCTCCACCGTTATCTGCTTCTCCATAGCATGAATGAGGTCTAGAATATCAAAGGAGGGTCTGGAAAGCTAAAGGAAAGTTGAGTATGAACCTTCTAGCAGGAGGGCAGTCACTGTGTTAGGGGCAGCAATCGAGGACTGCTGGCAGACTGGCTGGGCCTGGATCTATTGGGAATCCTTGGCACCAGCAAGGGCGAACATGGGACTAAGTCACCAGGGAGGTGATTGGCTGTAGATCAAGCTGAAAGAGAAAACAGACATCACCTACACTAGTCCCAGGCTGTACGACCAGGTCCCGGCAGAACCTCCTGGAAGGAAAGCCACCTTCTGTGGTCATTAGTTTCCCATCCCAGAGATCTTCTGCAGTAGACTTCACGAGGGTCCAGGGTGGACTCTGCTGTTCCAAGGACACTGTTTCCCTACTACTGCACAGAACCACCTAAGCCCCACCTCTTCAAATAGACCCAGGGGCTGCTTTGGGGAAAACAGGGAGGAAAAACACAAATCTAAAAGACTGAGCATTTCTTCCAAAATAGGCTGAGTATTAGGTAGAAAAACTGCAAAAATTAATGAAGAAGATAAAATTTCCTGGGGTGTTAAGGTAAATTTAGTTGTTTTTTTTTTTTTTTTTTTGCTGCCCAGTTAGGTGTTTATCAATTAATAGAAAAATGAAAGAAACTGTAGTTTCTATCAATCCCTGATTGGTAATATACATGAATGTGTAATGAAGACACTGCCCTCAAGAAGTCTAGAATCTAGAGTGACAATATGAGAACCTACATAAATATAAGTTACCTTTAACATAAACGTCTATGACAGATAGACCAACTATCTGTGTCTATGAGAAACGGACCAATTATGCTTAAATTAGCAAATTGTGATTCTGTGATCTGTATTGTAATATTAATGGTGTTTTATTGGAACCAAAGGATACTGTCATTATTAGGATGATTACTACATCTTTATAATATTCCTTGATCCTGGTTTATAAAGAAGGCAGATCCTATGGGTATATTATGTGCATTTCATGGTAACAATCAAATACACGTGAAAATAGAAGTATCAGCACTGGAACAAATTATTGTCAGCTTGTTGATGGGCATTTTCAAGAAATAATATAAACTAATACAGGGAAAAAAAAGAGTAAAACTCAGGAATGTATTCACAAGTGCATTTTGAGGACCTGACAAGACCAGCACAGACAGACACCATGGGAGGACATAAATAGTATTGCAAGGGGGACAGAAATGGCACTGAGATTCCTTTTTGGACACGTCAGTTCAGTGGTCTACCCCTATCATCTTAAGTCCCCACCTGGGTCCTCTGTCACATCTGTGCTTTGAGGAGAGGTAGGCAGTGGTACCATGGCCTCCCAGTCTTCATCTGGAGTTGAATGTCAGGGTTTCCCCATCATTGACAAGGTCTCGTCTGCTGCTGGGAGATGCTCCCTTGGGCACCGAATGTGGTTTGCATTATTCTCCTTCAGCCCAGGTCTCCAGATTTCTACAGTCCTCCTCCCACCTCAAAATAAATGTATGTAGAGGAGTGTGCTAGGTGAACAGAGCAGATGTCGCCAAGTGGATGGACCATTGTGTCATAATGACATAAAGCACATTGGACCATCCCTTTTAATTCAAATGAATCTCCTCTTTATAAAGCTGAGCTTATTGACTAAAGACCATTATGATGTAAAGACTGAATGAGAGGAAGCCGTTAAACATGCTCTTTCACCCCTTTTGTGTTTATAGCTACCCAGAAATGAACATCAATATTTAACTGTCTGGATTATTTTAGGCTTGTAAAAAACCAATTAGCTAGGACTCAGTCCCAGTGTATGGAGCCTTCGTGGAGCAGAGTATGGGAGTGTTTAGTTCTTGTGGTCAGAAGCAGAGAGCTTGGAGAAAGGTTAGAGTGGCAAGGGTCATTGCTGGGTTAGTGGGGTCTCGTGGGATGTTCCATCTTGAAGGAGAAGGCCAGAGCCAGGTTAGTATGCAGCGGCCCTTGTAAGGCAGTCAGAGAAGGATTCAGCTGGATTGTTGGCAGCACACAGAACCCTTGGCCGGGAGAGCTGCATCGCTGAAAATACATCACAGACTTGAGCTTTTCATTCCAGGCAGTTTCGGACTGTCCCTGCCTTCAGATAGAAACCTCCAGGCTTATAAGGTCTTGGTCAGCTAGAGTAATTCTGATTCCTCCTAATAAATAAGTCCTCCTCTCCAATCAGAGCTTACATATTTTTGTATGAAAATAGGCCCCATCCTCAGACTTAACAGGTCTTCGGTAGGGATATCTATATTTGGCCTGGGGCAGACAGAGTGGATTCTGGGGAACTGGACTTATTGGGAAGTTTCCTTAGTGGTCCAGATTCCCATGGTTTCTGTCTTACTCCATTTTGTGTTGCTGTGAAAGAATACCTGCCAGGCACGCGGCTCACGCCTGCAATCCTAGCACTTTGGGAGGCCGAGGCAGGTAGATCACGAGGTCAGGAGTTTGAGACCAGTCTGACCAACATGGTGAAAAACCGTCTCTACTAAAAATACAAAAATTAGTTAGGTGTGGTGGTGCGCGCCTGTAATCCCAGCTACTCAGGAAGCTGAGGTAGGAGAATTGCTTGAATCTCGGAGGTGGAGTTTGCACTGAACTGAGATCGCACCACTGTACTCCAGTCTGGACGACAGAGCAAGACTCCATCCAAAAAAAAAAGGAAGGGAGGGAGGGAGGGAGGAAGGAAGAAAAAGGAAGGAAGGAAGGAAGGAAGGAAGGAAGGAAGGAAGGAAGGAAGGAAGGAAAGGAAGGAAGGAAGGAAGGAAGGAAGGAAAGAATACCCAACACAAGGTCATCTATAAAGAAAAGGAGTTATATCATTCATGGTTTTGCTGGCTGAATAGTTCAAGGGCATGGCCCTGGCTTCTGACGAGGGCTTTCATGCTATGTCATAACGTGGCAGAGAAGGTCAAAGGGGAGGGGAGTAGACACAAGGGAAGAAGGGGATGCCCTGAGGGGGATCCTGGTTTTACAACAATCCGCTCTAATGAGAACTAATCCAGTCTCCTGAGAGTGAGAACTCACATGCTACAGCAAAAATAGCACCAAGCCTCTCATGAGGGATCCACCCCAACCAATACACCTCTTAGCAGGTGCCACCTCCCAAAACCACTACTTTGGGGATCAAATTTAAACATGAGTTTTGGTGTGGACTAATAAACCATATCCAAGTCGTAGTAGTCTCTGATGCTCAGAGGGCCAGGGTAATTGTCTTTTTTTAATTAATTCTTTTTTCTCTCAGACATCATTAGTTGTTTATCCAATATCTATTTATCCATATCTTCCTTACTTAGGGACCCTCATGTCTGTTTGTGGCAAGAAAGGAAAGCCGCAGGTAAGACATGTGATTTCCCAAACTTCACAGGAGCTGGAGGTTGTCAAAGAGGAATAAGCGAAAGTTTTCTGGGTGATGGTTTTGGGGAGGGATTTTACTCGTCTTATCACTGGACAGACACAGCTGGCATGGCCTTTCTGCCTTAAACTCAGACACATTGCCTGGACCTGCATTGGGATCCCTATGAGGCTAATTAGAGCAAAGAGTCCAGAAATCGGTTATATTCCACATTTGCATTTATTCAGCTATTATTTATTGAGCACCTGCTACATTTCAGGCCCACTGTACAAAATACAGACACAGAGTTCACATTATCACTCCTGTCCATGATTGCATCCCTGAAGGCTTCTGATTGTAATAGAAATTACTGCTGGTTTAAGCAATAAATACATTAATTTATAAATACAAGAAGGAAGGGGATTCATAGAAGACACTGGATATGAAGAGTTTCACTGTAAGACTTAAACATGTGATTTGAGAAACAGATGGAAGACAAGGAGGCCAGGCACCAGGAGGCACAGCATGCTCACTCCCAGGAATGGTCAAGTCAGAATCAGAACACCGCCACCATCACAGCCCTCAACCAAGGCTGTGATCACACTTGCGGCTGCTGCTGCTGACTTTTGCCCATATTCAAGAGCCAGTATCTTCGAGGACAGCATCAAATTCTGCTGAGCTTTCTCACATGTCTAGACACTAGCAATCTCAGAAAATGAGTGGATGCTTTCTTTTTCAGAAAAGGAAAATGATGCCTCCACCATTGCTCTATTTTTTCGTGGGTGGGGATGATGAGACCACCATTATGCCAAGGCCACAGTGTTGTGCCAAACACTTACAGACTCCAAAGGGATGCCACCAGGTTCATGAGATCAAAGAAGAGCCCTAGAACTAGCAAATAAGACACGGGGTTTTACGGGGAACTTACATGCATGGGAGAGAGTCCAGTGGTGATGGGGTGGGCAGGAGAACCACAGCTACTTGCCTTAGGCATGCAGTTCATATAGCATTTTCACTTATCATCCTCTCTCCAGCAGCCTCCACTTGGCAGCCTTTATTTAAACCAAAATAAAAGGCCTCAATCACCTATATGGCCTGCATTCTACAGGACAGGGCTCAGATGTTCCTCACAGATAAAGAATAGATTTCTACGTTGACTACTCCTGGATTCCTTAGCTTGGGACTCTGAACACATATTTCAGGTGCTTCTCTCATACAAGGTCATTCGCAGGGGTTTCTCAAGTCAAGTTATCACTGTCAGGTGCATCTACCATGGACACACTCACAGCTGAAGGTAACCCCAAAGGAGATTGGAACAACCCCAAAGGACATTGGGAGATCATTCCCCCAAAGGAAGAAGGATCAATAATAAGGAGCAAGTAATTTTAAAAAAAAAGTCCATGATGGCAAAATTTAGTTACATAAAGTATTAGAGTCTTCAAGGTGGAAAGCAATAAACATAACTTTTATACAGATTTTAACATATTCAAAGTGCATCTGATTTTCACAGGACTGAGATGCAGGCAAAACAAGTATTATATCTGAGCCTCAAAAACTCAGGATTATTTTTTTTTTTTTTTTTTTTTTGAGACGGAGTTTCACTCTTGTTACCCAGGCTGGAGTGCAATGGCGCAATCTCGGCTCACCGCAACCTCCGCGTCCTGGGTTCAGGCAATTCTCCTGCCTCAGCCTCCTGAGTAGCTGGGATTACAGGCATGCGCCACCATGCCCAGCTGATTTTTTGAATTTTTAGTAGAGACGGGGTTTCACCATGTTGACCAGGATGGTCTTGATCTCTTGACCTCGTGATCCACCCGCCTCGGCCTCCCAAAGTGCTGGGATTACAGGCGTGAGCCACCGCGCCTGGCCAGGATTATTTTTATAGGACATAAAGTGTTCAGTTATTATCTGACTTTTTATTTAAGAGGGAAAATGTGTGTAACTTAAGCATGCAACAATTTCAACTGGGAATGCCTTGTAACTTTTGAAGTACAAACAAAATCTTTTGTAGACAATGTTTGTTTATGTAAACAAGTGAACTAGTCATCTGAAAAGTGAAGGTATTCTACTGAGAAGTTAAGGTGATTATTTTTCATTAGACTCTTCCCAAATTTTATCTCAAATGCTTATCATATTATGAAATTCTTATTTTCAAAACAAAAATCTATGTAACCTGATCTTAAGCCTAATTGATATAAAATAAGGATGGCAAACATGACATATATCTTGTTACTCTCCTGTCTCTTGACCTTGGTAGACATAACTAATTAATCATGGCATTTTCTCCCACAGAATCCAGATGGCCTCAGAATCCCTCTCAATACAGCACTGTACGCAGCCCCTCCTAATCAATCAGAGTTGGCAATTCTAGAGCAGTGTTTAATATAAAGTGGTAATAGTTAGGGATTTGTTTTGTTTGTCCAGAATGTTGATGTTCTGGGTAGAGGATTCTTCTTCTGGAAACAGTCTTCCAAGCTTATGGCTCAAATCCTGGCAGATTTGACACTGTTGGGTTAAACTGTAGCCTATGGTTTCTTGGGTTCAAACCACATGTCTATCAAGGCTGAAGTTTTAGAGAATGTGGTAGAAAAATATGATAGTGAAGTTTGGGGGCTTCCTCTTAGGGCATTCACTATGGTGCTTCAAGAGGAAGCCACACTTTGCCCTTGCTGAATGCATACTGGCAGGGGAGATAAATAGCTTTGCTAAGCAAATTCATTTCTGTCCTTTGGGTGCAGTCCTACATTGCTGAATGTCTGGTATTCATGCACTGGCCAATTAGAAAAGTCCATTTCTTAGCTCAAGCTGAAGTGGAATACTGGGAAAATCCAGGCGAATTAGGAAGTCTGATCTCCAAACCCTCCCAAGCATTACCTGCTGTTTAAAGGGAGATTCATTTTGCCTTCCTTCTCTATCCATCCTCCCAACCACAAGACGGAGGCAGAGAGCCAACTCTTTAAACTCCTAAGCAGATACAAGCTAGGAGAAAAATGAGGATGATGTTTAGTTCAAATATCAGGCTGGACCACATTTCTGATGCTGGTGACTAGGTGGCTGTGATGTTGCAGAAGAAATCCCAAACCTGAATACCAGAGTCAGCCACTGCTTAAGCCCCAAGGAAATCCTTAGCCCTTTGGGATTTCCTGTACCAAATTGTAGGTGAACTGGGTGGATGGATGAATTGTCCAAACTTTTCAAAGCCTCTTTCCTTTCCCTCAGGGTTGTTGCAGAAGAAAATTGAGGAGGAAAATCACCCAGCTGGCAGAACCTGAGCTACCAGCTTGGCCAATTAAAGAACTCAATATATTGCCAGGGCAACAATTCAACACATAGATGCGAGTGAGACCCACTAAAGCTATCATTTATATTATTAGCCCTGTCCAGCAGGATAATTTTTGTGTTTTTTTCTGTGAAGCTGGAATTATCTTCCTATTAAAGTCACACATGCAGTCCCTAGTGGTGACTCCCAAGGAAATTGGAATGCTTGGGGGCAAGAATCAATAGCATGGATCAATGCCAGGTGGCATTTGCCCCTCCATGTAGCTCTTGCTCTTGTTTTCTCCATGTTTAAGTGGGAAGTTTTGATTGGTGTTATCCTAGTTTTCTGCCATCATTAAATATTAGTGTCAGAATAGTCACATTTGACTATTCTGGACGGGAACAGACAGTATCCTCTGATATTGGACATCAAGCAACTGGCATTTAGGTGGGCTGCTTATATCTATGATTATATGTGGGATTATTACATTTTATAAACTGGTGGCTATATTGGTTATCTATTTCCACAAAAATTCTGCTAACATGCAATCACAAAATGTAGTAGCCTAAAACAACAACCATTTATTTAGCTCATGAGTTTGTGGCTTGGTTGGGTAGTTCTTCTAGTCTTGGCTAGGCTTGGCTGATCTTGGCTTACTGGTGCGTCTGTGACTCAGCTGGTGGTTTGGCTGGTGGTTGGCTGGTCTAGAATAGTCTCACCTAAAACAGTCTGGCTCTGCCTACAGGGTTTTCCCTCCATCAGACTAACCTGGGCCTGCACTAATGTTGGTGGCAGTGTTTTAAAAGAGTAAATGTACATAGGGCCCCTTGAAGCCTAGGCTGAGAACTAGCCACCAGTCACTTCTGTCTCATTTTATCAGCCATAGCAAGTCACAAGGCCAGTTCAGATTCAAGGAATAGGGAAACAGACTCCACCTTTTGATGGATGTTGCTGCCATCACCCACAGAGGCATGTGGGAAATTATTTAAATGGTAAGATGAGATTATTGAGAGAGCTAGGTGGCCACGAAATGGACAGTGGTGGAGATTTATCTCTAAGATCTGCCCAACACTTTTCCAAGCAGCACTCACCTTGTCTCTTCTAAGAAAGGCTTATTTTAACCACAAGACTTATTTGAATGGAAGCTGAACTTCCTGTAGACTCTGCTTCCTTGGCCATAGTGATTGACAGAGATAGACACTTGAATCAAGCTAGATTAATCAGAGTACCCCGTATCTTGTTTTCATGATTGGTCTAGAAGTTAACAAGGCCTAATTCGGGCCATTCAAAATGCTTTTATAAGTGGGACAGGTGAGAATATACGAATCCAGAAACTGACATCAGCCACAGAAGCACAGACAAACAAGCCTGTGGCAGTGAAATTGACATCCAAAGAGAAGCAGTCCTTGGAGGGAGGAGAATAGAACCTTGGGGGCATTCTGTTCCAGGTACAGTTATCCCTGAACCCTGTCATACTCATCCTTTCTATGAGCTGGTTTTGGAAGGCAACTCTTTCTCTCTTAAAAAAGAAAACAATCTATGAGCTGGTTCATTGTAACCAAAGTAGTCTGATATAGGTGTGATTTGGGAAATAGACCTCCTGCTTCAAAACTTCCTCTCAATGTGTTTGCAGTTCCCTCTATTAGCAATCGATCATTTGGGCTAGGAAGGTATATGAATAGGAAGGAGCCACATGTGTTGACATCTCCGAATATGGCCTGGAAAGCCTTCCGACTCAGACCTTGCGAACCTGTTGTCACCTTTCAACACTCAGCTCATCCACATTTTGAAGACTTTTTCTCTCTCCTTTTACTGCCACCTCAAAATTAGCGGGCTTTCCTTCTTTGTGCTGCTAAAATATTTTTGACACATTGCTAGGGTACAACTCATATATACATATTCTTTGCTCACAGCTCTATATGCATCTCCCTAAACTGCGATTCCTTCCTTTAGGCTAAACGTTTTTAAAAAAATCTGGTTTGCTTTTGTATTCTTGGAGCATAGTGTTGCCCTACTTTTAATAAAAACACAAGTATTCTAAAGGTTACTCTATTAAAACTTTAAGCCATTAATACCTTAACTTGAATTCAGTGATAAACATTATTTAAGAATATATTCATGCAACCATGAGTAGTTCTAAATCTTGGCTTCACAGTGAAATCACCTGGGGAGCTTTTTAAACAAATTGATGCTTGAGCCTCACCCCAGACCAATTAAATCAAAACTTCTGGGATTGGGGCCTAGGCATCAATATTTCTAATAGATTTTCAAATGGTTCAAATATGCAGCCAAGATTTAGAACTACTGCCGTATATACAGTTTCTGTCCGTTACGAAGAACTACAGCTGAAGAAAAGATTCCATCTAGTTGGGAGGAAGGCTTCATGAAAGTGGTGATTTTTGAATTAAATCTTAATGGGTGGGTAGAATTTCAACAGGGAAGCTTAAGAGGCGAAAACAAAATGTGTAACAATAGGACAAGCAGCTGTGTATAGAGAAAATGGGATGTCCAGGTAATCTACAGTGTAGAATGTCCTGAGAAATAGCATTTACTGAATACTAAAAATGCTAAGCATTTTTTACACATTTCTCACTTAATCATCATCATTACTTTCTGAAAAAAATAACTATTTTGTGGATGAAAACACTGAGGCATAGGTAATTTAAACACTTGCTTAAGGTTGTACAACTAGCTGGTGGTGGATCTGGGACTTAAGCCCAAGTCTAGGCTGGTCTCCAAACCAATGGATGGAGCTGGAAGGTGGGTTGCACCTGTTGGCAGCTACTTTGGTTTCCTGCCTCTGTCTTCTCTAACTGAAGCTATCAATGGCTCATAGGAGCAATCTCAGGACCATCTGACTTCTTGAGTAAATATCAACAGGGTTAGTACATTTGGCAGTGGCCTGAATTCCCTCTGCAGGTGGGGCTTCGCATGGTTCTCTCCAGAATGAGCTCTGGTGGCCCAACCACATGGCTGGCTGGCTGCCTGCCTCCACTCAGGTCCAAGCACCTAAGGACAGAGGGAAACTTACCTCTCCCTTGAGCTGCAGGATCCCGACTCCTTTTGATGACCCAGATTTCCCAGAATTATGTCTGAAATATTTGTTCTATGTCTCCAATCTTCCATATTTACTTTACTGCTGATTTTAGAAATGACCACGGGGCACTATTCCCAGACACCACAAATGCCCTCTTCCAAGGAGGCCACAGCACCCTGACCACTTCCCATCCAAGTCCTACTTTTTCTCCCTTCCAATTGGCCTCATGCTGCTAAGCCACAAGCCTGAGCCAGCCAAGTTAAGGGAGAGGCCAGATTGCGCCTGTCAAGCTAAGCACTGAAGATTTATTGCTAAACTTTCTTTAACAGGAGAGTGCTAGATCAAAAGGGAGATCAATAGGGAGATTTCTCTAGGAGAACTGGAAAGTGAGACTAACTTTAGTTCAGAAATATATTATTTAGAACTCTCTTACTGCATGTGACAGAAAACCCAATTTAAACTCATTTAAGCAAATAGAAGGAGGAATTGGCTGATAAAACTAAAAGTTCAGTACCCATACCTTCAGGTAAGGTTTGATCCAGGGGCTCAAACAATGTTATAAGGAATCAGTTTCTTGGCTTTCTCTGTCTTGCATTCATGAGCTTCCTTCTTGAGCTCTATATATTGGTGCTCTAAATCTCTAACATTATTTCACGGTTAGTGCTAGTCATCCCAGCAGAAAAGACAATTTTATTAGTGTACCTTCCAGGGTTCAGAATTAACTATGCTTGAATTAACTTGGGCTTCTGCCAAATTCTAAACCACTCAGCATGCCCAAAGGGATGGAATTCTGATGGTAGGGCAGGCCAGGTTCATGTGCCCACCTCTGAAAAAGCAATATGGCGAAGGAAATTCAGGGCTTTGGTAGCCTAAGCACAGATCACAAGATCCATCTCAAACCACATGTTCTGAAATTAGGAGTGGGGCTAACTTCAGATTTCAAGTATTGTAATCTGGAGAAGAAGAGAATAAATATCAAAAAGACAAAAACAACAGATGACCACTACAGGAAGCTATTTTGAAAATCCAGGCCTTGCCCAGATAAAGTCTCTTCTAACATGTGGCAAAGCAAGGAATATAACGGGGTTGTCTTCAGCTGCCTACAATTCTTACATCTGCACCAGCAGAGACCGGCACATGGCCACCAGACAAAGCAAACCAGTTAGGAGCCAATGAATTCGTTCTCATCTCTTCTGCTAAATATGGGTTAAGTTACAGGGCAGTCCAAGCTTTAGGAAATTTATAGTACCTTCTCAGCATTCATGTTAATAGGTATCATGAATAATTGAATCCCACAAGCAAACTCAATATGTCACTTTGTATAATAATTTTACCTTCGTCACCAACCTTTTTGTCAAAGCTGTTAACAAGTCATTAAATTAACTTATCGAAGGGTTCTATTTCTACATAGTATGGACTATCATCTGATAAACAGAAAAATAGGCCCACTAGTCTAGAGATGGAGAAGCATCAAGTGTGAGTAATCTACAATTGGCTATTTATCTTTTGATATTCCAAAGTTGAGTGAGAATTACTATTTATTGATGTTAAGTAATATAGATGACCCCCAGGTTTGGTTGATTGGTGTGTTTTACAAAAATCAACTTGACATGTTAGTATAGCAGTTTCATGCTGACAGATGCAATGTGGTCATATGCTCAGTTCCGTCACATTTCTTAGAATTTCATTGAACAAAACTGACGTGGGATAAATTTAAGGCCTCTGGCATACAACACTATTACGGCTTCATACGTAGGACTTAAATACAGAGTTGACAAAATGATCCAACTTAGCTCCCACGTGTTCATGACACTCATTTAGGAAAAGAAAGGATAGCTATCAGCTCAGACAGAAAGACACAGAGAACATTTGTGAATGACAGGAGCCAACACCTAGACTGAAATCAGCTTAGAGCTCTCCAAGTCCTCCATCTCCCCTCCGTTCATACCCTCTCTGTTATCTTTTCTCTTGTTCTTTCTCCATCTTTGGCAGTTTTGTATTTAATTTAATTAGCTATTAAGCAAAAGTTTTAAAGATTATCGATCAACTTTCTCAAAATTAAAATAAAAGATATAATGTACTGTTTTCAGAGAGAAAGGCAATAAACTGCTTAAAATGGAGGGCTCTATAGTGTGACTGCCTCCAAAAACCCCAGTCATTTCTGGTGATATGATTTTAAGAAGTTAATGGATTTCCTTTAGCCTTAGTTTTTTACCCATGTGAAAAGGAGACAATAATAGTACCTAACTCTTAGGTACTTTGGCACGTAGAGTAAGCATTCAATAAGTGATTGCTGTCATCTTCACCAACATCACCACCAACACTATCATCAACAATTTATACTTCTAGAAAAAAAATCACTTTTTGGGAAATTTAGAAGTCAAGAAAGTCTCCATTAGGGTGTAGGAGGATTTATTAATTATTTATGTGATATATAAAATCTGCTACAAGAAGATATGATCAGGAGAGGTTTTTTCTTTTTACTTTAAGTAAAATAAGAACTTTACTTAAATTGTGGGATACATGTGCGGAATGTGCAGGTTTGTTACATAGGTATACATCTGCCATGGTGGTTTGCTGCATTTATCAACCCATCATGCGTTAGGTATTTGTTCCAATGCTCTCCTTGCCCCTCACCCCCCAACAGGCACTGGTGTGTGATGTTCCCCTCCCTGTGTCCATGTGTTCTTATTGTTTAATTCCCACTTATGAGTGAGAACATGCAGGGTTTGGTTTTCTGTTCCTGTGTTAGTTTGCTGAGAATGACGGCTTCCAGCTTCATCCATGTCCCTGCAAAGGACATAAACTCATTCATTTTTATGGCTACATAGTAATCCATGGTGTATATGTGCCACATTTTCTTTGTCCAGTCTATCATTGATGGGCATTTGGGTTGGTTCCAAGACTTTGCTATCATAAAGAGTGCTGCAATAAACATACATATATATGTGTCTTTATTGTAGAATGATTTATAATCCTTTGGTAACTAGTAATAGGATTTCTGGGTCAAATGGTATTTCTGGTTCTAGATCCTTGAGGAATCACCACACTGTCTTCCACAATGGTTGAGCTAATTTACACTCCCACCAACAGTGTAAAAGTGTTCCTATTTCTCCACAGCTTCACTTGCATCTGTTGTTTCCTGAATTTTTAATAATCTCCATTCTAACTGGCATGAGATGGAATCTCATTGTGGTTTTAATTAGCATTTCTCTAATGACCAGTGATGATGAGCTTTCTTTCATATGTTTGTCAGCCACATAAACGTTTTATTTTAAGAAGTGTCTGTTCATATCCTTTGCCCACTTTTTGATGGGGTTGTTTTTTTCTTGTAAATTTGTTAAGCTCCTTGTAGATTCTGGATATTCAACCTTTGTAAGATGGGTAGATTGCAAAATTTTCTTCCATTCTACAGGAGAGATTTTTAAACACAGGCTTGATAAGATTCTTCTGTTTTAAGATCCATTGGCTCTTGCTATTAATGCAAAGGAATGTTCAGGATGTCTTGGGACATTTTATTTCAGCCAAGCAAACACAGCATGGACACTTTTGCATATAAGGAGAAATAAACATGTTTATGCAATGCTCCAGGTTTTCAAAGTGCCTTTAGTCACATTTTTCTTCACTAGCATTAGCCTGAAGCCTTTAGCATGAGCCCTGTGTGAACCCATGTGTAAACGCACAGATCCCCTTCCTGCATTCCTGTATAACCCCTTGTTCTGCTTATTGTCCACACATCTCTCCATATCCCCATGCGTCTGTTCTCTGTCTCTACCCCTGGAGGGCTGACCTGCACCAACCAGCTCCCTTGTTCTTTGGCTTCATTGGGATTTATGATTAGGATGCATCAGGAATGTGAGGTTGGGGTATCTATTCCTCAGGCTCACACTGTCAGTATTCTGTCCGTCAGCTGCTTCCTTCCCTAAGGTAGCCATTCCATTAAGCAATGCAACCCATCTTCCATTGACTGCTCCATTCTTTTCCCTTTGGTCCCAAGAGTGACAACAGCTTCCTGTTTGTGAGCCCTGCACTGCCCCCAGACCTGGAACTGCCTGATTCCTTGCTGATTTCCCTAAGTCCTTGCCCACACATTTGTAAAGAGGCTATTAAACTCCCCTCAGTGGCTACTTTGGATGTGCTGTTTTCTGCTGAGTTTCTTATCTATTCCCTATGTATAGCTTAGTCTTATAGACTATAGACAGAAAATTGACAGAAAATTCTGATAGATAAACATTTCTTCCACTCCAACACATTAAAAAACACTAACAAAACAAAAAGGCATTTTTTTCTAAGTCCTATTGCCATAATGAGTAACTGTTTTTCTACTTATTTTATATAACATACACCAATAGTAGAGATGCAGTATTAACAGAAATCTATGTGAAAGGAAATTTTAATCATGATTTTATGACCCCACATACTGAACTTCTTTTATTTTATTTTTTTGGTTGTGTACTTATAGGAAAGACACATTTTCTTTTATTTTTTTTTCACATTATGTTATATCATGAATTTTCCCTAGATGCTTACAATTTTAAATGTTTTTATTTTTTCATTAAGAGTATACAGTGTACCTTTGACATTTTTTTCTCATGTATCATAAAGGTTGCAAATTATTTTTATTTAGGGATTGTTATAAAATTTTATATAGAGCCAAATATGTTTCTTTGGAAACAGTCTCAAAGAATTCATTATTGGATTCAAATCTCATAATTGGAAACAAATTCACACATATCAGATTCTTTAATTAGCACATGCCAAACTTTCTCTCTTTTTATTGTTGGAAGTAACTTTGTTGGTATTATGTTTTTATGCTCCTGGAAGTGGTTCTCCTTATAACCTTTCTACCTGATCTCATGTGGCTTTAGATTTTGTTGAAACAATTCTACTATAGAATTATAAGTGCGAAGTGGGGAAAATGGTCTCTGAAACATAGGCCAAAAAAGTTCAAATGTGAACTGGGAGAAAACAAAAGAAAAAAAGCATTTTTTGGAGAGAATAATTTTCAGTAATTTTTAGTATAGATCACTGTATTAGCCTATTCTCATGCTGCTAATAAAGACACACTTGAGACTGGGTAATTTATAAAGAAAAAAGGTTTAATGGACTCACAGTTTCACATGGCTGGAGAGGCCACACAGTCATGGCAGAAGGTGAAACGGCAAAGGCATGTCTTACATCGTGGCAGGCAAGAGAGTGTGTGCAGCGGAACTGCCCTTTATAAAACCATCAGGTCTTGTGAGATTTATTCACTATCCTGAGAACAGCAGGGGGGAAAACCTGCCCCCATGATTCAGTTACCTCCCATATGGTCCTTCCTATGACGCATGGGGATTATGAGAGCTACAATTCAAGACAGGATTTGGGTGGGGACATAGCCAAACCATATCAAGCACATAGGTAAAAATATGGCCAGATTAATTCCCTCTGCTGGGTTGAATCACAAGCTATTTGTGTCTTTGTAGAAGACCCTGTCTCTGTGCAAACTCTTAAATGGGAAGAGGCTTCACAATGGTGCAGAATCCAAAACTGATTCCCATACATTTATCTACTAAGTAAACATATTTCTGAATTTATCAGGAATAAATACGTTTTCTAAGTAAACATATTCCTGAATTTCTGAGAAATTCTGAAATCACCCCCAAGTTGTCTAAAATGAAACAAAAAATTGGGACCATGTTTCTTTAAATATATAGTTAAAACTTGTTTTCGGCTGGGTGTGGTAACTCGTATCCGTTATCTCAGCACTTTGGGAAGCGGAGGTGGGAGGATCGCCCATGTTCAAGACAAGCTTGGGCAACACAGTGAAACCGCATCTCTACAAAATTTAAGAATATTAGACAGGAGTGGTGGTGTGTGCCTATAGTTTCAGTTACTTAGGAGGCTGAGGTGGGAAGATTGTTTGAGCCCAAGAGTTGGAGCCTGAAGTGAGCTGTAATTGTTCCACAGCAGTCCAGCCTGGGTGAGCGACCCCATTTAAAAAAAAATAAAAGCAAAACAAAACTTATTTGTAACAACATATTCTCATCTATTCATTTGCTACATGTCTTAAAACAATAATCACAAATGTGACTATTTTTTTAGATTTTATATTGTCTAGAGTATTGCTGCTCAAGGAATGGTCTGTAGACCAGCAGCATTGACATCACGTGAGAACTCATTAGAAATGCAGAGTATCGGCCAGGCATGGTGGCTCACACCTTTAATCCCAGCACTTTGGGAGGTAGTGTAGGGTGGATCACGTGGTCTGGAGTTCAAGACCAGCCTGGCCAGCATGGTGAAACCCCGTCTCTACTAAAAATACAAAAATTAGCCAGGTGTGGTGGCAGGCATCTGTAATCCCAGCTACTTGGGAGGCTGCGGCAAGAGAATCATTTGAACCTGGGAGGTGGAAGTTGCAGTGAGCTGAGACCGCGCCATTGCACGCCAGCCTGGGCAACAGAGCGAGACTTCATCTCAAAAAAAAA
>NW_016107465.1:5387540-5406417 GCF_001604975.1 Cebus imitator | reverse complement strand
AAAAAAAAAAAAAAAAAAAAAAAAAAAGAGAGAAATGCAGAATATCAGGCCCTACACAGATTTCTAAATTAAAATATGCATTTTAACTCAATTCCCAGGTGATTTGTTTGCACATTAAAATTTAAGGAGCACTGAGTGTACTCATATTTGTCTAATAAATGTGTTTCCTATTTATTTTCAGACATTTGGATCATAGATGCATAAAGGATTCTAGAAACGATCTAACCCTGCATTTACCCATGTGTATTCCATGGACAATCATTACATAGCTTGTCAATAGGGGTTATGCTGAAAAAGTGCAGGAAATACTACTGGTTAAATGCTGCAAATAGTTTTCTTTACTACAGGTTTCTCAGAATCTTTAATAAGCTAATGTGCATTGTGACTCTCCAGGGAAGGGGGATGAAATATAACACAGTGAATGTGTTGCAGAACATCTAAATATGGGACATTGTTTTCACCAGACCTTACAGGACATGTGTACCTATCTTAGTCTGTTTGGGCTGCTACAATGCAACACCTTAGACTGGGTCACTTATAAGTCACAGAAATTTATTTCTCACAGTTCTGGAGGTTGGAAAGTCCAAGAGGCACCAGCAGATTTGGTGTCTGGTGAGGGACCTCTGCTTCCAAGAGGCAACTTGCTGCTATGTCCTCACATGGCAGAAGGATGGAAGGACAAAAGGGCAAAAAAGATCAAACAGGATCCCTTAAGTGTTTTTATAAGGGCTCTAGTTTCATTAATGAGAATGTAACCCTCGCAACTTAATTACCTTCTAAAGTCCCCACCTTATGGTACTATTGCACTGGGGATTAAGTTTCAACATATGAATTTTGAAGGCACATATACATTTAAACCATAGCAGTACCCTTTGATACATATTGAAAAATAATATGAATATCTCATGTAACAGACTCATATTTTTTATTTTTACCTTATTGTTTGACAAATGTAATCTACTCTAATTTCTTATTGATTTTTAGTAGAAATTGTGACTGCTGCTGCACTGGTTATAAAAACAGACCCAAACTGTAATGGGTTGTTCATATGAGTCCAGGGGTTTTCTAAGGTGAGAAAGTAAGTGGGTGTCAAGTACTATGAATGTGTCTGGAATATTATCTGACTTGCAACCCTACTACAAGTTAGCCCACAATAGTTTCATGGAAGTTGGCAGAAGACATGAAATTCTTGGGTCAGAGACAAATGACTTCATTACTCATGCCACAACAAGCAACATAAGCTTCATGTTTATGTCAGTTCCCCATGTTTCCCAAGTCCTGCACGAGCAGTATCGATTGTCCCTGGTGAGGGCTGCTCATGGAGTGAGTTTATGCCAAACTAAGGATCCTGGGGCTTAGAGAACTCACAGCATTTTTAATGAGCAGCAAGCATATCTGCCTTTTGCTCCATAGGGAGATATCATCTTTATTATACAGTACAATAAACAAATATGCCCTTTGCTTCCAAGGGAGAGTCTGTCTTTCAAGGTTGTTCACTATATAAACTTCCTTGAAAAGACAGCCCAGAACAAAGGGATTCAATGCCTTTTTTTTAAATAGCTTTGATTCAAGAATTGCAGAGATTGAGTGCTTTTGCTCATAGGATCTGCAAAACAGCAGCAACAACAATAACAACAGCAACAACAACATCAAAAAAAACTGAGAGACCCATGGATAATTGTATCCCAAATTTTCTAGGGTGAGAAAGGGGTAGATGCTCTACTGCGCAAAGTTATTCAGGAATTCAGACTGATAGTGAGTCTACCATGTTCAACACATGGCTTTTTGTTTGTTTGTTTGTTTTCTGAGACAATCTTGCTCTGTCGCCCAGGCTGGAGTGCAGTGATGCCATCTCAGCTCACTGCAACCTCTGCCTCCCGGGTTCAAGCGATTCTCCTGCCTCTGCCTCCTGAGTAGCTGGGATTACAGCCATGCACCACCACGCCCAGCTAATTTTTGTATTTTCAGTATCGACGGGGTTTCGCCATGTTGGTCAGGCTGGTCTCAAACTACTGACCTCCTGATCCACCCACCTCGACCTCCCAAAGTGCTGGGATTATAGGCGTGAGCCACCATGCCTGACCAACACATAGCTTCTAAAGTCACTCTGGGTGTGTGTGTTGAGGTGGGGGTGGAGCTCATCATTCCCGACAGTTGAAAGGGCAAGGGTTTGGCAGTGAATACATTCGAGGTTTTATGAGCCAGGTTTGGAAGTGGTGCATACCACTTGCTAACACTCTATTCCCTAGAACATGGTCACATGGCCACATGGCCACATGGCCACACCTCATTGCACAGGAAAAGGCGATATGTAGCTTAGCACTGTGCACAGGAGGAAGGGGGAGAACAGGTTTTGAAGGTCATTCAACAGCCTACAAGATTGGCAATTTTGGGTGACTCAGCTATTAGTTTTTCTATTTTCATCTCAAGTAAAAATGTGTAAACATACACATAAATGCCTTGTGGTGGGGCTTTAGAGCTCACAGTGTCACAAAATTTTGGGACTAGAAGGGCCCTTAGAGTCATTAGTTCCAGATATTCTTCCCTCCTTATACCTCCAGTCATTTTAGAGGTGAAAAAGAAACTGGAACTCAGAGAAGTTAAATGGCATAGCTTCATAGTTTACTAGACAGAGCTGGTTAGGCAGCTGAGTTGAGATTTTCAGATCTCTGTTCCACTACATTTTGACCTAGATCAGACTTGCAAGCCCACAGAACCATTTTTCATTTTAAATTATAAGTCCCCCACTGTCTGTTTTTTCTTTTTGGATTTTTCCTTCTTTTTTCAAGATAGGGTCTTATTTTGTCACCCAGGCTGGAGTGCAGTGGCACAAACATGGTTCACAGCAACCTCAACTCCTGGTCTCAAGCGATTCTCTTTCTTCAGCCCCCAAAGTAGCTGGGACTACAGGCATGTACCACCATACCTGGCTAATTTTTTTTTGTAGACAGGGTTTTAACATGTCGCCCAGGTGGTGTCAAACTCCGGGGCTCAAGTGATCCCAAAGTGCTGAGATTACAGGTGTGAGCCACTGCTGTGGGCCTATATTTGAAATTTTGATTATCAAGATTTCTTAAATCATCAAAAATCTATGTATAATGTTTATTCATTTAGGATTTATAGTACCCTACCATGGCAGACACTATTCTAGTTGCTAGGAATACAGCTGTGGATGGGTAAGGCAAGGTCTCTGATCTCATGGAGTTAGCACGGAGGTGAGATTCCAGGACGTTTAGAATATGATTGACTTTTCAACCTGAGAGACATGATGGCTAGTTTATGATATAAATGGTTAAGTATGGGTTCCAAAAATGTATACTTATCATAGTTTAAGTCAGATAGCATAGATCTTAACAGCTTTTATGTTTCTTTACAATTAGTTTATAGCAAGATTCCCTTTGTATTTAACATAACTAACCTTTCAAAATAAGCCCTATGCATTACTTCTATAACAAATGAGTTATTATTATTATTATTATTTTGTTGTTGCCTTCAGGTTAACAGGTTTTATTATGTAAAAGACAGCTTTATTTCAAGTCTCAAAACACATTGGAACATTTTTAACGGAAATCTCATTCACATGTTTTGATTTATCAAAGCATTTTATGTTTACTTAAAAAATTCTTTCTGTTCCCTAGAGAAGTCCGTAATGTACTCAGTACAAATTGAACATCAGAAATATAATGTAGTCAAATGACAGAATAAAATTCAAGAGAAACTGCTGAAGCTTTGCTCTTTAAAAGAAAAATCTGTGTTTCTATGTTACATTATGTGTCTATATTATGGAAATATCTGAAAGATACACAGCACCCATGCACAAAAATATGGTTTATGAACAAGTATATATAATGCAGTTTATTGAAAAAGAGTTCAATTTAAAGTAATAGTGCATGAAATAAGTGTAGTATGGCATATTGCAAAGTGAATTGCAAGTCTCAAGAATCAGGATCTAATCGTGATGGTGCTTAAAAAATTACACAATATAAATATTCACATAGCATTTTGTGGTGTAAAAAGCTTTTTTTTCATTTAACAATAGTTAGCATTTACTGAGCACTTAACGTGTGCCAGACGTGGTGATGCTATTAATTCCTACAACACCTCTATGAGGTAAGTGTCTACTCCCTCTTCAACACTCCACTTCCCAACCCCACCCTTCCTGATCCTCCCAAGGGCATCAGGACTCCCCTCATCCCAAACAGGGATACTAAACAGTGCCACTGTTTCCAATCCGTACATGGCTCCCTGCTTCCAGGACTCAGTTCTGGTATAGAGTGCTGACTAGTTGGTGGATAATGAAGGCAATCTAAGTGCACAGCCACATTATTAATTATTATTATTCACATTAAAACTTTTTGTTTGGAGATACAGTCTTGCTCTGTCACTAGGCTGGATTGCAGAGACATGATCTAGGCTCACTGCAACCACTGCCTCTGGGTTCAAGCAATTCCCCTGCGTCAGCCTTCTGAGCAGCTGGGACCACAGGTGCATACAACCACACCCGGCTAGTTTTTTTGTATTTTAGTGGAGACGGAGTTTCACCATGTTGGCCAGGGTGGTCTCAATCTCCTAACCTCGTGATCTACCCACTTCTGCCTCCCAAAGTTCTGGGATTACAGGTGTGAGCCACCATGCACAGCCAATATTTTTTTCAATGTAGGAGTCTTGGTACAGTGTGGTTCCTGTACCAGCAGCATCAGCATATCAAGGGATCTTGTTAGAAATGCAAATTATTGGCTCCACTTTAAACCTACAGAATCAGAATCTATGGTTTAATGAGCCCTCTAGATGACTCCAGTGCATTCTAAAATTTGAGGAACATTGCAAAAAGAAAAGCCAGTGGCGTAGAGTTGATGAACAAAAATGGTAACTGCCCTTCTAAGCATGTTTCTTCTTCATTTACTGTCTTCCTCTGTTTATATGGTTTTCCCTCTATTTTTTATTATTAGAATATATTAGTGTTGCCCTCTATCTTCTGTTATAAAGAGAGAGGAGCTAAGAGCAGACCCTGGGGAGAGGCTGGGCTGCCACAATTAGACTCATGCCTCAGGGATCCAGATACTCACTTCATGATGCTTTATAAGTCTCCAGGATTCCTGTTAAGTACCACCCTCACTGGGCCCATGCATAAACCCACCAACTTCTGGAAACTCCAAAGGAGAGGAGGACATTTTTCATTGTCTGACAGGCCCCATTTGGATTTGTGACATTTTCTTTCTCTCCAATGTATCCTCCTCACTACAGCCAGATCATATTCCTGAATAAAAAATATCTGATCCTCTCATTACTAAAATACTGTAACCTCCCTAAAATTTCACCCATTATATTAGGTAAAACTCCTTACTGTAACACGTAAAGCCCTTCTCAATCCGGTCTTGAAAGACCTCTTCGGCCTTGTTTTACTTGTCTGTTTACTTGCTGCTGTCACAGAATACCACAGACTAGGTAATTTATACAAATGAAAGTTTATTTGGCTCATGGTACTGGAGGCTGGGAAGTCTAAGAGCGTGGCACTGACATCTGGTGACGGCCTTCTTGCTGCATTATCACATGGCAGAGAGCAAGCAAGCAAGTAGGACAGAAAGAAGTAGGGCCGAACTTACCCTTTTATCAAGAGCCCACTCCCTCAATAACTAACCAACTCCCAAGATAACAGCATCACTCCGTTCACGAGGATATAGCCCTCATGGCCTAATCACCTCTTAAAGGCTCCACCTCTTAATACTGTTATAATGGCAACTAACTAGGTGAAGGGGAGGAAGGCAGCAAATCCCACTGTCACGTGTGTACCTATGCAACTATCTTGCATGTTCTTCAAATGTACCCCAAAACCTAAAATGCAATAAAAAAAATAGCAACTAAGTCTCTAACACATGAACTTTGGGGGGACAAACTCAAACCACAACAAGCCTCATTGCCCATTTCCTGCCATCTTTCCTCTTCCCATTCCCAACGCACATGGATACGCAGCACATGCATGACTTGGCCCTGTGGGAAATCCAGCGGTGAGCAAAACACCACTGGTGGATGTTACCCTTGAGCTGATCATGAGGAAAAGAGAGAAAGTATTCCAGGCAAGAGGAACAGAGATGTGAAACAGTGTGGAGAACTACAATGTGGCATTATGGAGATTTTTGTCCTAAAGTGCAATTTTATGAGTTAAGGTGTAAAGACAGGTGATGCTGGAAAAGAAGCCTCAGGTCAGGTCTGGGAAAGTCTTTAGTGACATGCTAACCAAGGTGCCCAGCAAAAACCAAACAGTATACTCATACGCAAGCTTCAGCACATTGCAGATTGTCTAATAGTTACATTATATTCTTTTGTTCAGGTCTTGAATAAAAGTAGGCATATTATATTTGTCAAATAGCTGAAGAAACTGAGACTCAGAAGGTAAATCATTGACTCACGTGGATCTGATCCACAGCATCGTATCCTTAGCTGTCACATGTTCTCAATCACGACACCATGCTGAAGCCAGAGCTTTCCCTGGCCCTACAAAAACTAGCAATTAACTTCAAACTTGGACTACTGCTCTAGATCTGAGAGGTCCTCAATTTAGAGGAATTACTTTTTTAACCTTAAGAGATTTGTTGCCTTATTCTTGGTGTCTTAATTGTTTGTTATTATTTATTCCTTAACACTGGCTAGGAACATTCTGAAATTTGCCCGATTAGTTTTTCTGTTGGCCCCCTTGATAAATGCTTGGTGGAGAGCCTCCTCCGTCTGCATCGCTGGTATCAATATCCATAAAAGGCCATTTATGTAATTTATCAGCTCTGTAAGTGTCCATTTCATAGAGTGGATGTCTTTAGTGGCCTTCACTTATGTTTGAAAAAATTTTAATAAATGCCTTTACTTCTGAATTCTTTTCTGAAAATATGTGGAAAAAACAACGTTGAAAATAATATTTTGCTCTTTAAGAGTTGGACAATTGTTCCGTCTCTTTCAGGAGCTGGTTTATAAAACGTATATCCAGGGAAGCACAGTGAAACCTTAAAGTGTAGAAAAAAACCCAGAGGAATCAGTGTGTCAAACTGCAAACTAGACTTATTCGAAGTCACCATAACAATGACAAAATTAATATATTAATAGCAACCCTAAGGCTGATGAGTAATTTTACTAAGGTGTTTAAAAGTTTTTAAGGATTTCTTTTCCATGTTGAAAAAATGATTCTATACACCTTAGGAGAAAAGGTCTATTAATTGCCTCCATTTGAAAATTATCAATATTAAGACATACATTAAATTAGAAAAAGTTTTAAATTAATTAACTTCAGCCTGCTAAATTCTCAAACTTTTATGTTCTTTGAAGGCAAGAATTATTCATTGTATTCCTTGAAATTATTCAGAGCTTTCTCTACAGTAGTGAATCTAAAAATAATTGTTGAATCAATGAATGAAACATTATTAAATCAGATCAATCAACCTAAAAATAATGTTCATAAACATGTCATCATATGTCATTGTGCACTACGTATTTTGGAACATTGTTTCCATTTAAAATTGGTTAAAATAATTTTTACTTCTAGATATTTATTTTTCAAATAAAGTACCACTTGTGCAAAATAGTGTAATTCCAGAAATAGTCATTGCAGCATAGCTTGTAATAGTGTAAGACTGAAAGCAATTAAAATCCATCAATGGAGAACCAGTTATTTCTGTACAATGGAATACTATGCAACAATTACAAAAAATTGGCATCCCTATGTATCATCCCTAAGGCTGATTGGTTTATATGGCTAAGGTAATTTTATTCCTCTTGGCCTGTGATTGATCTAAGACTGTGCATGTGACTCACCTTTTGCCAGTGAAGCCTAATGGGAGGGCTAGCAGGGAGGGCTAGCAGGGAGGGCTTTCTTTCCTGAATAATAATGCAAACTTGCTTGAGGAGGGCGCCTCTTAGCCACCTCTCTGCATCCGTGTAGATGATGCCTGAAGGTGCAAGCAAGAAGATAAAAGCCAACTTTCAAGAATGGTAGCATGAGAAAACAAGACCTAGGTCCCTGACTCATCCCTGAACTGCTGACTCAATGCCAGCAACCACTGACTTCAGGGATTCTGTTATTGGAGAAGAATAAAACATCTATTTGTTTAAATCTCTGTAAATCAGGCTTTCTGTTATCTATAGTCAACCTGCAACCTTTGTCACTGAAATCTTGATTAAAGAACTCTTCCAAAGTCTCAATCTCTGCTAAGAAAAGATCATCGCTAATATTACATGCTTCATTGCAAGATAGTACCTGTAGAATTTAAGGAAATAGGTAAGGAATTTCATTTAAAAGACAACTAAGTAAATGAAAGTATAGAACAGTATCTACATGTTATTTTTGTGTTTGCAAGTGATTAAATAATATATTCATATTTTCTTGTTTCTGCATAAACACCTTAAAAGACACACACACACACACACACACACACACACACACACACACACACACACACACAACTGAGTAGCTAAGGGGCAGGGCAGGGGGAAACAGGATGAATTGGTAATAAAATTCCCGAATTGTGTGGGAATTAGGAATAAAAAGTAAACAGGAAATAGAAAGGTAAACTCCTTACGAAAAAAATTGAAATTTATGCTTACAAAAAAGACTTTTTTGATAAAACTACATTTTAGTTCTTTTTATGCTATTTACCGGCTGAGTGATTTTGGACAAACCACCTAAACTCTCAGGGTCTGGTTTTTTTACCTATGTCATGAGAAGTCACTGGTTTTCTAATTAGATCTTTGCATTTCGAAAACTATAAAACTCTATGATGTATCACTCAGTTACATCATCCTATACAATGTTAAATAGTTATATTTAATAATTTGAATTATTTCAGTTAAATAGTTCCAATTCGAAGTTCTTATCTGGACAACTTTATAATGAGTTGGTGATGGTGCATTTGGAGACAGCCTGGGCATGGGTCACATTAAACAAGTCTGACTTTTTTCCATTACAAAACGTTAAAACTATTCATACTGCTTAATATTTCAACCTTGACACTTCAACCCTTGTCTGCCATTTCTCATTTCTTTTCCTCTGCTTGACTTTTTCTTTTCTCCATAGCACTTGTATCTTCTAACATCCCAAATAATTAACTTATTAATTATGCATTACGTAAGTGATCTCTCTCACCACACTACAAACTCCATGAGGGTGGGGATCTTTGCTTTGTGCGCATCAAGTACTTGGCACAGAGTAAGCACCCCACAAATATTTGCTGAATGAGTGAATGAATGAAGTCATGGTAGCGCGCCAGATCCGTTTGAATGTCTAAACAAGCTTTTACCACCATGTGGGAAGAGCATTCTGAAAGATAGCAAATCATCTGTTTTCCCATTTGGATGGCTGAAAGGTTTGTTAGGAAAATGCACAGAATCATAGTTTGCTTCTTCCTGGCTCATCTTTTATAATAGAATCTTAGGATGTAAAAGTAGGGATCTTAAGGACTCAATAAGAGAAAGCAAACCTAGAGAGTTATTAAAAATAGAGTAGCTTGTTATTAAATTAGTGTTAACCCAAGCATGCTTGGGTGCCTAGGCTGTGTAGACCTGAGAACAGGCCATATTAAGGCTTTACTTCTAGGTCTCAGAACCGAAGAGCTCTCACTCCTGAAACAGAGAAACTCAGTCCTGTTTTCTGGGGTCTCAGTTCAGGTTTCCAAGAAAGGTGTCTTAGTTTGAAATGCACACCCCAGCTTGTGGGCTCCCCTGCCCGCATCGGCTGGCTGCAGGTCTTTCTTATCATGTCCTCCTTGGTGGCTGAATGCTGGGCTGCTCTGATGCCTGCTGGCTCTTGATGTCCCCTCTGGCTGCCCAGGCAGTCATGCTGACCTTCTCTACCTTGAACGTGATTGGGGTGAGTGCTTTTCTCACGGGGCTCCTGGTAGTGCCTTACATCCCCCATTCGGTGCCAGTGGGAGAGGGAGAGGACCACTCAGCAGAGTTGCTGGAAACTTGGGTTGTTCAGATTTGCAATTAGTTTTTATCTTTCCAAGGCAGAGAAACACTTTCTCTAGGTTAGGGTGGATTCTTATAGCATCTTCTCTGTATCATGAACCATTTCTCTTGCTCCCTTCAAGCAGTTACCAAGGCTGCCGTCGTCACTTATGAATTTCCGTCTTCTCTAACACACAGGCTTCTTGGTTGCCATCTGTAATGATGTTTCCATAGTCCCCCTGTATATGTCAGGCATATGTGTCTGTATATCTGAAATACAACAGTGGGCAGGATGAAGATTATTTTCCATTCAACTTCTATGTTCTGAGAAAATTCAGGGAATATAGCTGATGTGTGTTGGTAGAGGGATCAGGAAGGAGAAGGGCAACTCCTAATTCAACATGTTACTGTGAGGGAGACATATTGACCTGGATTTGGGGCTTGGTTCTACCTTTTGTTCATTCTGTGACCTTTGGCAATTTATCTGATCTCTTTGGAACTCATTTTATTTTTTCACTTCCAAAATGTGCATAATGATAATAATACTTCATGGAGTTATTTAATGATTAAGTATGCTAAGGGTATGTGGAACACTTAAAACAGGACCTAAATAGGCTCTCAAATGTTAATACATATAATCATTAACATTATCATTCTAATTCCCTCTTCCTTCTTCTTTATAATCATCCCCACACTCAGCACCACACCCCACTGATACTGTCATCATTATCTCATCATCACCATTTCGAATCTAGCCGGGACTTCTATAACACTAGATTTCTACCAAAACTCAATTATTTTGTCTTCCCAATATGGCAAACACAGCATTTAGTTTCTTTTAGGGGAGAAGTTTATAACTTTTGTGACAGTTAATATTAGGTGTCAACTTGGCTGGGTTGAGGGATGCCTAGATGGCTGGTGAAATATTGTTTCTGGGCGTGTCCATGAGGGTGTTGCCAGAGGAGATCGACATGGAGTCCGTGGACCGGGGAGGAAGACCCACCCTAAACGTGAGTGCACACCATCCACTTGGGTGCCATCATGGCAAGAACAAAGCAGGTAGAAGAAAGGGATAAGCAGCTGGCTGTGTCTTCTCTGGCTGGCTCCCTCTTCCCATGCTCTGCGGGAGGCTTGCTTCCTCTCTTGCCCTTGGACATCAGACTTCAAGTTTTTCCGCCTTTGGGTTCTCGGACTTGGACCAGTGGTCACCTGGGGGCTCTCAATCCTTCAACCACAGACTATGGGCTGCACTGTTGGCTTCCCTGGTTTTGAGGCTTTTGGGCTTAGGCTGAGACAGGGTGCTAGCTTCTGTTTTCCTAGCTTGCAGATGGAAGAGACTTCACCTTGTAACCGTGAGACTTCACCTTGTAATCATTTGAGTCAATTCTCCCTAATAAACTCCCCTTTACATATATATGTGTACACACACACACACACACACACACACACACACACATACACATATATCCTATTGGTTTTGTCCCTCTGGAGAACCCTGACTAATATACTTCCTAAAACACAATTGTTAATTGATTTAAAATTTTAAAACTTAAAAGAGTGTGACACAGAGAATTGCTTATTGTAGCTAATCACTCAAATATTGAGACCAAGATTTTCTTTCTAAAGAATATCCTACCTAAAAGGTAGTCTTAAACTTTAATCATGAAAGTCACTATCTAGAATTAAAGAAAATCATACAGAAAACATGAAATTTATTGTATTACAAAACCCCCATCCTGGAAAGAAACGCCTCTGATAATATTCGTCTTCCCTGCCTACTATCCAAGGCCCCATGCTTTACATCCAAACACTAGGTGGAGAAAAAGTTAGTTTTCAGGTACAGTTCCTCAAATTAAAATACTTGGTATTGTCTACGAATTTTAAAAATCTCTCTGTTTTTCTACATGGGAGTGATATCATATGTGGTTATATTGAGAACATTTATAAAACTTTAGGCAGAATATTTGGATGGTGGCCTCACTGAGAAATATTAGAAAAAGTACAATCTGCCAAAATAATTCTCTGAGAAACTGGAAATCAATACATTGAAATAGAGAAAAGTGGACATAAATTTGGAGCCCAAATTTTGAGATTCATCTTCTGGGAGACAGAACTGGGTGAAATAGACAACTATTTTTCCTTGTTATATTTTGATAGTTTAATAAACCTTGAATTATTTTTTGTAGACTCTGGGCCATTGCTTCTTGTATTTGTATGTGTACACACAAATATTTGTTGTTTTAAAAAAAGAGGGCCTCCTGCTAATTCATTGAAGGGTACTGAAAATGAAGTTTTTTCTTAATTTTTTATTTAGAAATGACTTTAAATTTATAGAACAGATGCAGAAGCAACACAAAGATCTCTCAGTCTTGATTGTAGTCCTCGATCAAGTTCCCAAATATTATTTTAGAGCATTTATTGTACCATTCTTTCCATCTCTCTCTCCACACACACACACACAACACACAATATACATAATATGTGCATATTACTATATACTTTTCTGAAGCATTGGAGAGTAAGTTTCAGACATGATATCTAATTACTTTCAATGTGTATTTCCTAAAACAAGGACACTCTTATGTAATCACATTCAAATCTTTAAAATCAGGGATTTGACTCTGATAATACATTACCACCTAATCCATAGACCCCAATCAAATTTTGCCAATTATCATAATAACATTCTTTTTTTTTTTTTTTTTTTTGAGACGGAGTTTCACTCTTGTTACCCAGGCTGGAGTGCAATGGTGCGATCTCGGCTCACAGCAACCTCCGCCTCCTGGGTTCAGGAAATTCTCCTGCCTCAGCCTCCTGAGTAGCTGGGATTACAGGCACATGCCACCATGCCCAGCTAATTTTTTGTAGTTTTAGTAGAGACGGGGTTTCACCATGTTGACCAGGATGGTCTCGATCTCTTGACCTCGTGATCCACCCGCCTCAGCCTCCCAAAGTGCTGGGATTACAGGCTTGAGCCACCGCGCCCGGCCATAATAACATTCTTTATGAAGCCCAGGATCTAATCTAAGATCACACGTGACAGTTAGTTGTCATGTTTCTTCAGTCTTCTTCAATATGGAATTTTTCCTCAGTCTTTCCTTGTCTTTATTACCTTGGTATTTTTAGATAATATAAGTCAATTATTTTGCAGAATGTCCCAGAATTTAGTTCCAGCTCATGTTTTCTTTTGATTTATACATTTTATAAGGAAGTACCATTGAATTGATGTTGTGTTCTTAGTGCATCATTTCTGCAGGTACGTGATGTCAGCTGTTTCATTCTTAGTGCTATTTAACTCCTGTCACTGTTTGGATGGCATTTTCTAGGTTTAGAATATTTAATATGTGTTTTGTACATATTAAGTCATGAATAATTAAGTAATATGTGGGGAATAATTTGAGACTATGAATATCATGTTTCTCATTGAATTTTCACCCACTAGTGTTACCATCTTTTGATGACTCTTGCCTGCATAAATTATTTCTATAATGGGTGGTAAATGGTGATTTTGTATAATCTATCATTCTTTTTACATGTATGTCATTCTACTATAAAGTAGAGCTATCTGTCCATCTGTCTACCCATTCATCCATCCATTCATCCATCAGTATATCATTTATCTTGTCTGTCTGCCTACCATGTACACCAGTATTGGCTCAGAATCTTCTTTTACTCAATGAGTTACCCTCCAATGTTATAGTTATAATACTTGATGGTAAATTTGTCCTAAGCTTTGCTAATGAAAGCCCTTTCAAGCTGGCTCTTTTGTCCTTTTGACTTATCCTCACAATTCTTTGAACATGCTTTTACTTTCTGGCACAAGATGTTCCAGGCTCATTTTGTTGTTTCCCTGCCCTAGTCCTTGATTCAGTCACTTATGCAGGACCTTTGGTTTTTCCTTAGTAGTGAATGCTACTTTGAAACCAACACCTGAGCACCCTGGATATTTGTTTCTATCAAGGTGTCATTGCATCTAGGCCCTTTTCACAGATAGTACTAGAAAAAATGTGCAAGTATACACACACCCACTCATGCACACCTACAGCGCTATTTCTGTTTAAGTATATTTAAAAACCATGATTCTACATTGACACTTCCGATTCCAATTCAGTACTACAGGTTTAATTGTAGCATTCACTCTTTCTATATTTGTAATTCCTTCTCCAAAGGTGAGAAACCTGCTTGCCATTATTGCCTATCTATTCATTTATTTGTTCAACACCCCTAAGCAATCAATATTTTGATTTCACAGGCTTCTTCCTTAGCCTTAACCCTGCCAACCACTCCTGTCCCACTGAAAGTGCCAATGGATAACTCAGCTCCAACCAAGGAAAAGAAGAAGTTGGGTACTTTGTACTCCCTACATTGTCCATTGGCAACACAACCTAGGGTGAGGATGGAGAAAGAAAACACCAAAATGCTGATAAAAAAATGTTCAGATGCATCACATATTAAGCATACATGATCCCAAATATTTTGCTTGATTTATGCATGCTATTTTCTATGTTGTATAGGCTCTGTTGCTAGTCTACATTTATAGAAATCTCCATCACCTGTACAAATGGTAATTTAAATACATTTAACTATGTGCCAATAATCTCGTAATCCAATTTATCATGTATGATGGGCAGATGAAATTATTTGGGGCAAAATCTATGATTTTATTGTTGTAAGTTATTATGAATGCTGGGCAAGGCAGGGCATGGCACTTGCTACCACCTTCCAGAAATGTATAAGGGCTTTTGAAGGTGCCTAGTTCTTCTTTCTTCTTCAGTATGAGCCAACCTATTTATACCATAAAGCTGAAACTTGAAATTCCACCCTTGTCTATTCTTTTCCTTCAGAAAGATGTCTTTCTTTCGAAGCATATGATGCACTTAAAATAGGAGATCTCTCCTTTGGACATCTATGTGCCAAATATACATTGTAAATTACTTTTTTCCCTTAATAACCAAGGGTGAAGTTCTCAACAGTATTTGCTGAGGATGTACGGTATTTAAGAAGAAAACATTGTTAATCTTTCTCTTTCCATTTCTTCATTTTAGAATGATACTATCAGGGAAATACAGATGAAACATAGAAACTTTGGTGAATAATTAAGATCAAACACACAAGCACATCCATGAAGTAAAATATTTTTTGCAGGCCTCCCCTCACTTTTCCAAATCATAGCCATGAAATATTGACAATCTAAAGAATGTTAAAGTGATATGATGACCAGAGACCTCGCAGTAAATGGCCACTTTACAGAAGACATTATATAATTCTGTTGACAAAATTTGTATTTATGTGTTCATAGTCTTTGATGACTGAATAATTACATTGAAGTAGTTTATCTTACAGTGTAGTGATATCTTTTAAACTATGATTAACAGTCTGTTTCAAGGAAATATATTGATGATTCCACATCCTCACATTCATTGAATAATATTTTTCTTTTTTGTAGTTAAATATTTTCAAACAAACTTAGTCTTCAGAACAAAGATGACAATTATTATGAGTTTGTTATTCTAATGCTTGACTTTTCATGTTTTTGCTTTGTTTTGTTTTGTTTCTTTAAGTTCTGGAAACCCATTGACTAGCTGAATAGAAAAACCTAGCTCTGGAGAATGTATCATTGAACTTAAATAAATTTATGTAAATAATTATAAACATAATGGTAAAGTTTGGATACTGTCTATTATAATACCTACAAACCATATACCTACAAAGCATTATTTTTGGTTCAATACTCAGGTAGGTAGGATAATGCATATTGTAGACTTTGCTAATAGAGAATCTTTCTCGAATACATTACTAAGTACCCAAGAAGCACCTGGACATCTTTAAACAAAAATGGCTCCAGATTACAGATGGATTACTTGATGGAATCTATACTCCAATAGATCAGTCTAGAAATATTCCATTAGTCAATTATAAAGGAGACTTTGGACAGATTGACGGAAGTTGATTAGATAGGAATATCATTGTTAGCTTTTACTTAAAAAGATCATATTTTATTTTGCTTTATTTTTTAATTAATTAATTAATTTTTAGACAGGGTCTTGCTTGGTCACCCAGGATGCAGTGCATTGGCGCCATCACAGCTCACTGCAGCCTTTGCCCCCCAGGATCCAGCAATCCTCCTTCCTCAGCCTTTGGAGTAGCTGAGACCACAGGCGTGTGCCACTATGCCTGGCTAATTTTTGTATTTTTGGTAGAGACTGGGTTTCACCATGTTGCCCAGGCTGGTCTCAAACTCCTGAGCTCAAATGATCCACACACCTCAGCCTCCCAAAGTGCTAGGATTACAAGCATGACCCACCACACCTGCCCTTTATTTTGCTTTCTTTACTTACAACAATAATCCAATATTAGTGTATATGCTATAGTGTACAGCACTTTCATATATATATTACTTCATATAAATCTGCATGAGCATATTTACAATAGAAAAAGTAAATTCAAATGGAAGGATTCACAAAGTAATATAATTTCTGCTCACAAAATCTGGTGTAAAAAATGTCTTTTAGGGTACAGCACATCAGGACTGTAAGAATATCCACAAAATAATATATTCTGCTATATTCAATCTTTTCTTTTTTTAGTGGGCTTTGTTTTTATTGTTCTTGACTTCTTGGTGGTGGTGGGGCACTAGTTTCATTTCAGATAAAGTGTAAAATATATATGACTTTACTAGATAAAATGGATAATTTTTCTTTGGAATGACAGAAGAATGAACTTAGGTGTTTAAAAAATAGATGTTGAAGAAACTTCCTTTGTAATAATCTCTTATCTTTGGGAGTCTTATTACTTTTAGTTTTACCAATGAGAGCAAAAATTAGGCAAAAATATGAAGGAGGTGCTGCACTTACAATGCCCAGAGAGCGGGCCAAAGTGTGGAGCGATTGAATATTTTATGGCGTTTGGTTCAGGATTGATCATCTTGGACAGTGGCTGAGCAGTCCTGGTGCAGAATAATTGGGTAGAGAGACCTGCAGGCAACATTTCAAGGAAAAGATTCCAGAAGTTTAAATTGAAGAGTTGGTTCTATTTTTATTTCACTTAAGAATGCCTGATTTCCTATCCCCTGTGCTATAAACAAGATGTTGCAAAGTTTTCCAATTAAAATGGAAAACACTCAGTCTGGGTCTATGGGGTACTGCATAACTGGACCAGAACTTTCCTCCTCATGGAGCCATGCCCCCGCTCACTCAAATACTCAGAATGTTTTATCCATAACCTGCTACACATGAAGATTTCTGAACATTCAAGATGTTTGACTGAATGTTTTAGTTTTCAGACAGAAGTTTTCAATTTGTGTCCCAAGTTTTAGGGTTAGCAGGGATCATTTTTTGTATATCATTTTAGGTATCTTTCAGTTCGTCTAGTGATAATATTCTTTTTACCTGATTTTCATTTTACTAGCAAAACCAGTAGTTTCCAGACTTTTCAATCTTAGAACCCCTTTATATTCCTAAAATTTTTTGAGAACTCAAAGGAGTTTTGGTTTATGAGGCCTTATCAATATTTACCACATTGAAAATTAAAACTTGGAGATATTAAGGTAATTGTTAAATTATTATAAAATAGTGATAATAAATCCATGACATGTTAACATAAAAAACACATTTTTGTCAACATAACGATATTGCCTAAAACAAAAATATTGAGTGAGAAAATGGCACTGTTGTACATATTTTTGCAAATCTCATTAATGTTTGGATTAATAAAGGACAGCTTCCTCATTCATTCTAATGTGATATCACCTGCCATGTAGCTGCTGGAAATCACCATACCTTCATAAGATAATGAGAGTGAAAGAGGCAAGATAATTTCATAATGTTAGTATTAGAGTTTTGACCTCACAGCTCCTCTGAAAGAGTTTTGGAACCATATTGGTTTCTGGACGATAGGGTTGAGAACTGCTAAGATAAACCAACCTGAATAAAATTATGATCTGGTTAAACCCTGGTTCAAAACTGTATAAAAGTAAGAGTTCTGACTGGCTCCTTAATAGTTACCACCTAATATGGATTTGATCTGTGCCCCCACTAAATCTCAGGTGATTTGTACTTCTATTGTTGGTGGTGGGGTCTGGTGAAGGGTGATTTGATCATTGGGGCAGATTTCTCATGAATGGGTTAGCACCATCCCCCTTGGTGCTGTCTTCACAGTAGTGAGTGAGTTCTCGTGAGATCTGGTCCCTTAAACATATGTGGCACTTCCCTTGCCCCTCTGTTGCTTGTGACTTACAGTTCAATTACGGAACTTTTCAACCCTGAATTTGGAAAGCATAAAGATGTCAGTTATCTATATTCAGCAGTTATCTGCTGACTTAGTTAATGAAGAAGTTAGTGATGTTATTGCTTTTCTCGCTTATCTTTTGGTTCTTTTTTTTGAGAGTCTCACTCAGTTACCCAGGCTGGAGTGCAATGATGTGATCTTGGCTCACTGCAACTTCCACCTCCTGGGTTCAAGCGATTCTCCTGCCTCAGCCTCCTGAGCAGCTGAGATTACAGGCGCCTATCACTATGCTTGGCTAATTTTTGTATTTTTAGTAGAGACAGGGTTTCGCCATGTTGGCCAGGCTGGTCTCAAACTCCTGACCTCAGGTGATCTGCCAGCTTCAGCCTCCCAAAGTACTAGGATTACAGGCATGAGCCACTGTGCCCAGCCTGGTCCATAGTTCTTACACTGAGATGACAATGAACATAAGAGAATTGTAGCAAATACATTTTCATTAATTCATTCATTTCAAACATAGTTTTAGAGCGCCTCGTGTATACTGTTCAGGTTTATAGAATAAAAAGATGAATAAGACGTAGTACTACTAAAAATACAAAAATTAGCTGGGCATGGTGGTGCGTGCCTGTAGTCCCAGCTACTCAGGAGGCTGAGGCAGGAGAATTGCTTGAACCCAGGGGGCAGAGGTTGCGGTGAGCCGAGATTGTGCCATTGCTCTCCAGCC
>NW_016107465.1:5381554-5387471 GCF_001604975.1 Cebus imitator | reverse complement strand
CATCCTCTGCGATATCTCTGTATAATAAGGCACACTAAAAAAGAAAATACAAATAGAAAAAATAGGTCCTGGCAGGAGAAAAGCAGGCCCTGTCTCTAAAATTAGTGAAAGCTTAATGTATTCAAGGAATTATAAGGAAGTCAGTACATATGAACCATGTAGATTGCAAGAAGACCTGGCTCTGTAGTGCAATGGATAGTGTGTTGGACTTCTAGATTGCAAAAAGGAGCTAGGAAGCAGAGTGAGATATGATGCTAGAGATATCTGTAGATCCCAGGACCCACAGGTCTTGGGTTCTGTATTAAAGAGTTTGGAATTTATCCTGAAGGCAAACCATTACATGGATTAATCATACCCATCTACAAGAGAAAGCTGTGGGCTCAGAGACACGTCCACAAAGCTCTGAGCCAGCGCCTCCATTCTACCACTTCCAATGAAGATCCAGGGTTCAGGAGAACTCACACAACTCAAAATTCTTAGCTATATTTGCTCATGGATGTCTAAGCCTTATTATCTTATAAGAGACTCAACAATGAATATCCATATCCTGGTTGAAAGTGGTTATTGGCCCCTTTACAAAACATCTGCTGAAAGCCACTTGATGCTACTAATTCAGAAGCAGGTACCAATTATTTTGCCAACATATATTTCTTAGTAACACAGACGCAAAATATCTAAACAGAATCTTTGCAAATTAAATCCAGAAGCATATATAAAGAATAATGGAAAGCAAATTAGCATTGTCCAGGAATGCAAGATTGGTTTAACATTCAAAAAGTCAATGAATATAATTCATTTCATTTATAGAATAAGGAAGAAAAAGCATGATTATATCAATGTGTATTAATAATATTTGATAAAAGCTAACACTTATAATTCTTAGTAAACTAGAAATAGAATCTTTCTCCATCTAATAATGGATATCTTCAAAAATATACTAACAATTCTTAAGGTTGAATTGTTGAAAGTTTTTATCCTGAATTGGGAAGGGCGTAATGATATCAGTTATCATCACTTTTACTCAACATTTTACTGGAGGGCCTAGTCAGCAAGAAAAATAAAAGGTAAAAATATTGAAAAGAGAGGGGCAAAACCGTATTATTTACAGATGATGAGATTATATACATTGAAAACCTGAAACTCTATGCATAAAGACAGGGCAATATCAAACAAATTATTATACTTTTATATATTAGCAACAAATTATTATATACTAAAACTGAAAAATACACAGAAATAATAGTATAAAAAATAAAATACCCAGGGATAAATTTAACAAAGTATGTGTAAAAATCTCTGCCCAGAAAACTAAAAAAGTATCTAAATAAATGAAGAGGCATACCATTTTTCAGAATTAGGAGAATAAGTATTGTTTAAGATGTGATTTTTCTCTAAATTTATCTATAGGTTCAACAGAATGACAATAAAATTTCAGATTTGCCAAAAATAGCAAAGATATTCTTGAAGAAGAGAAAGAATGTTGTTGGAAATTGTATGTAAGCATTTATTGAGGCTATATTAATTAAAATAGTACTAATGCCAAGATGGACAAATAGATGAAGAGAATAGAGTCCAGTGTCAGATTCACATTAACAAGTTATTTACAACAAATGTGCCACTGTAGT
The DNA here is from genome assembly GCF_001604975.1 of Cebus imitator. Lineage (NCBI taxonomy): Eukaryota > Metazoa > Chordata > Mammalia > Primates > Cebidae > Cebus > Cebus imitator. The sequence continues at coordinate 5,385,846 of NW_016107465.1, read as the reverse complement.
GCAATGTAAAACAAGGCATGTTTAAAAAATAGTGCTAGATTAATTTTATATCCCAACTTAAAAAAATCTTGACCCCTAATTTACACCATATACAAATCAATTCCAGAAACATCATAGAACTAAATGAGAAAATTAAAACCATACAGCTTCCTAGAAGAGGTATTTTTTTTTAACCTTGAGTTAGGCAGTTTTCTTTTTCAAGTCCAAGAGTGCTGCTAAAGGCAGTTTTCTTAACGGGTTGCAAGGAACACTAGCCATAAAAGCAAAGATTGATAAATTGGAATGAATGAATTAAAATTCAGAAGTTTATTTTATTAGATGATAACATTCAGATAATGAAAAGACAAGTGAGAGAACAGAAGAAATTTGCCATATATCTCCAATAAAGAACTCCTATGATTTTGTGTGTATATACATGTATCTTATCCGTTAATCTATGTCTTGTGTATACCAATAAGAAAAAAATAGCCAACACGAAAATGGTCAATAATTTGAACAACCATTTTATGATTTCAAATGACCAATAAACATATGAAAACGTGTTCAACAGCATTAGGTACCTGGGAAATGCAAATAGAATCACATAGAGTTACTACTACATCCACAAGAATGACTAAAACAGCTCAATCCCCAAATCCCCAGAATATACCAAGTGTTTGATGGTCAGAGAGTAACTGGGAATTCTCATCTACTTTGGGAAATGGCTTGGCCAAACCTTCTAAAAACAAACATAGGCTGGGTGCAGTGGCTTATGCCTCTAATCCCAGCACTTTCGAAGGCTGAGGTGGGCAGATCACAAGGTTATTAGTTCAAGGCCAGCCTGATCAACATGGTGAAAACCTGTCTCTACTAAAAATATAAAAATTAGCTGGGTGTGGTGGCATGCACCTGTAATCCCAGCTACTCAGGAGGCTGAGGCAGGAGAATTGCTTGAACCAGGGAGGCAGAGGTTGCAGTGAGTCAAGATCACGCCACTGCACTCCAGTCTGGGTGACAGAGCAAGAGTCTGTCTCAAAAAACAAAACAAAACAAAACAAAACAAACAAACAAACAAAATATATATATATATATATATATATCCTGTAACACAATAATTTCCTTCCTAGGTATATAGTCACACGTCACTTATCAATGGGGAAATGTTCTGAGCAATGCATTGTTAGACAATTTCATCATTGGTACAGCCGACCATGCACCTAGGCTACATGGTGTATCCTATTGCGCTTAAGCTACAAACCTGTAGAGCATGTTACTATACTGAACACTGTAGGCAGCTGTAACACAAAGGTAAGTATTTGTGTATCTAAACATAGAAAAGGTATGGTAAAAATACCATATTATAATCTTATAGGACCACTGTCATATATTTAGTCTGCCACAGACTGAAATGTCATTATGTGGCACATGGCTGTATATCCAACAGAAACCTTAGGTATGTGCACTAAAATGTGTACAAGAATGTTTATAACACCTTTATTCACATTAGTCCCAAACTGATGAAAATCCAAATTTCCATTAAAAAGTGAATGGATTAATTGTGATATTACAATACAATGGAATACTACATAGCAATGAAAATAGCAACAACGACATGGATGAATCTTACAGGTAAAAGATTGAGTGAAGGGGACACAGATGAGTCTACAGTATATGAAGTCTACACAGTGTAATAGATTTATAACAAGTAAAAAGACAGGAAAACTGATCTTTGATAATCAGTTTTAGATCTCATTTGATGTGGGGTGGGAATAGGGTAAGAAATGATTAGAAGTGGGTATGAGAGAGGCTTCTGGTTGGCTGATAATTATTTCTTTCTAGGCTGTGTGGTGGTTGTGCTTCTTTTGTAGAATTCATGAAAACAGATGTTTTAAATTTAGACACTTCATGGTATTCGTAATAAATTTAAAAACAAAAGAGTAAAACACAAATCTTTTGTTTTCTACCTAGAATATAGGCATATATTTAAGACTTCCTCCTATACTACTGATTTGTTATATTACTCTGTCTCAGAAATAACTTTTATTAAAGATCTATGTTTAATGTAATAGATTGATGATTCTCTTATGACAGGGCAGTCAGTATAGAATAAGAGTGCACTGCAGTGCTTGGCTCTGTCTGTGAATGGGAGCAGACCACTTTTGTCAATTTGAACGCTTTATCAATGAGTTTGTTGACTCTCTTGAGTCTCTACTTCTGCTGTTGCTTTGTGTTCAGCGGAACAATTCTTTCTCATAATAGCTGATAAAAAATGTGTTAGTAAATATGGCAGAAGTGAGGCAATAGTGCAAGTAAGACTAGCAGGTATGATTTTAAAATTCAAGGGTGATGGTGGCTTGAGGTGCTCTCAAAGGAAAAGCTTGCAGCAGAGGAAGTAGAGGCAAAAGATCAGGTCACGTTAGGATAGGCAGAAGATAGGCAGATATCCCTGCAGACAGGGAAAAGAACTACAATGGAGTGGCTGATATCCGGAAGAAATAATGTCCCATGACTTGTGATGATTTCAAGGGAGTTGAAGTGAATGGAAAATCCATTCAAATATTTATTGAGTGTCTGCTCTCGAACAGGGACTATCTCAAGCACTGTAAATGATTGAACATATGCCCTATGTTCAATAAGTAGGGACCACACCCTCACACCCTATGGTGCTGATTGATTTAGCATTCCCATTTCCCACAATGCATTTCCTGTGCTAATGAGAGTATGCTGATTGATACCTTTTAAAAAGCATACTTTTCCAGAAGAACTTCCCCAACCTAGCAAGCAAAAACAAAACAAAACAAAACAAAACAAAAACAAACCATACTTTTTATTGTAAACATAATCTATTACTGACTTGCTCAGAAGACCTGGTGAGGGAGGAAGGGAATCTTGATTTGTCCACATTCATATCTAGTTCCTCTACCAGCAATGATCTGCGTTTGTAAGAAATTTAGACAATGAATAGTGACCATGAGTTATAGCAAAATGCACCAGCTTATATCTGACTTGTACCAATGTCAACTAAATGTAAGATTTGCCTAGGTAGCACGGCATGAGTTAATTAATAATTCTGTGTTAAATGGCCAGCTTTTGAATCTAGTCTGTTTATTTGAGGTTTTTGCATTTTAAGTGGTAGATTTAATTTGCACATATCCTGAAATTGTAAGTGTCATTCTGACAAAGTATGTATTCTTATGCATGGAAAGTATATTTTAGAATGATGGAATGACTCCTTTAAGCACATACATGCACATACAACACTAATTGATACCATAATTATATTGTGGCAATCCTGTGCACATTGCGTACTGTGAAATAGTTTCATTATTCCTGAAGATCCAAAGATTTTACAAGTAAAATATAGGCTACAGTCGGCTTCTTTTTCATTACAATATAAAATAAGTATGTGTGCAAGCAATGTGTAGAAGTGACTCCCAACTAAGAATCAGAAACTAGCGATATAAAGTGGTAACCAGGCCGGGCATAGTGGCTCAATCCTGTCATCCCAGCATTTTGGGAGGCTGAGGCTGGTGGATCACGAGGTCAAGACATTGAGACCATCGCGAAAAACATGGTGAAACCCCATCTCCACTAAAAATACAAAAATTAGCTAGGCCTGGTGGCATGCACCTGTAGTCCCAGCTATTCAGGAGGCTGAGGCAGGAGAATCACTTGAACCCAGGAGGTGGAGGTTGCAGTGAGCTGAGATCACACCACTGCACTCCAGCCTGGCAACAGAGGGAGACTCTGTCTCCAAAACAAAACAAAACAAAACAAAACAAAACAAAACAACAAGTGGTGACCATAGGCTGGACTTGTAGTCAGAGCTGAATATGAAGCTGGATTCAGTTAATTAGTAGCTGTGTGGTCTTGACAATTTACCTAACCTTGCTCAGTTAAACTCAGAAAGAAGCCTCAGTTTCCTTCCATGTAAGATGGGGAATATAATAGTACTCATCTCTTAGGATTATTGTGAAACTTACATGAGATGAAGTATAAAAAATTCCAGGCTCACCATAAACATTAAAAAAAGGACGATTGATTTTTAGGAGAAGGCTCCATACTAACCAGATTTATTCTAATACTCTCTACTGATTGTAAGTGTCTCTCCTTATTCATGGTCCAGTTATGATGAAATTCTTCTGAAAAACTACAGGATTTTCATATTTCTTAGAGAGAATGGAAGCTCCCGGTACAGCATCCCACTCCTACCATGTATTTTTTTTTTATTGCATTTTAGGTTTTGGGGTACATGTGAAGAACATGCAAGATTGTTGCATAGGTACACACGTGGCAGTGTGATTTGCTGCCTT
>NW_016107465.1:5377199-5379354 GCF_001604975.1 Cebus imitator | reverse complement strand
TGTTGGTTTTTCGTAAATAGCTTTTATTATTTTGAGATACGTTCTGTCAATACCTAGTTTATTGAGGGTTTTTAGCATAAAGGGCTGTTGAATTTTGTCAAAGGCCTTCTCTGCATCAACTGAGATAATCATGTGGTTTTTGTCTTTGGTTCTGTTTATGTGGTGAATTACGTTTATAGACTTACATATGTTGAACCAGCCTTGCATACCTGGGATGAAGCCTACTTGATCATGGTGGATAAGCTTTTTGATGTGCTGTTGCAATTGGCTTGTCAGTATTTTATTGAAGATTTTTGCATCTATGTTCATCATGGATATTGGCCTGAAGTTTTCTTGTTGAGTCTCTGCCGGGTTTTGGTATCAGGATGATGTTTGTCTCATAAAATGATTTGGGAAGGATTCCCTCTTTTTGGATTATTTGGAATAGTCTCAGAAGGAATGGTACCAGCTTCTCTTTGTATGTCTGGTAGAATTCGGCTGTGAACCCATCTGGACTTGGGCTTTTTTTGGGTGGTAGGCTCTTCATAGCTGCCCCAACTTCAGACCTTGTTATTGGTCTATTCAGGGTTTCAACTTCTTCCTGGCTTAGGCTTGGGAGGAGGCAAGTGTCCAGGAATTTATCCATTTCTTCCAGGTTTACTAGTTTATGTGCATAGAGTTGTTTGTAATAATCTCTGATGATGGTTTGAATTTCTTTGGAATCTGTGGTGATATCCCCTTTATCGTTTTTTATTGCATCAATTTGGTTATTCTCTCTTTTCTTTTTTATTAATCTGGCTAGTGGACTATTTTGTTGATCTTTTGAAAAAACAGCTCCTGGATTTATTGATTTTTTGAAGGGCTTTTTGTGTCTCTTTCTCCTTCAGTTCTGCTCTGATCTTAGTTATTTCTTGTCTTCTGCCAGGTTTTGAGTTTTTTGATCTTGCTCCTCTAGCTCTTTCAATTTTGATGCTAGGGTTTCAATTTTAGATCTCTCCTTGCTTCTCATGTGGGCACTTATTGCTATATGTTTTCCTCTAGAGACTGCTTTAAATGTGTTCCAGAGATTCCGTTATCTTGTGTCTTCATTCTCATTGGTTTCAAAGAACATCTTTATTTCTGTCTTCATTTCATTGTTTATCCAGTCAACATACAAGAGCCAGTTGTTCAGTTTTCATGAAGCTGTGCGGTTCTGGGTTAGTTTCTGCATTCTGAGTTCTAACTCGATTGCACTGTGGTCTGAGAGACTGTTTGTTATGATTTCTGTTCTTTTGCATTTGCTGAGGAGTGATTTATTTCCAATTATGTGGTCAATTTTAGAGTAGGTGTGATGTGGTGCTGAGAAGAATGTATATTCTGTGGATTTGGAGTGGGGAGTTCTGTAAATGTCTATTAGGTTTGCTTGTTCCACGTCTGAGTTCAGGTCCTGGATATCCTTGTTAATTTTCTGTCTGGTTGATCTGTCTAATATTGACAATGGGGTGTTAAAGTCTCCCACTATAATTGTGTGGGAGTCTAAGTCTCTTTCTAAGTCATTAAGAACTTGCCTTATGTATCTGGGTGCTCCTATATTGGGTGCGTATATATTTAGGATTGTAAACTCTTCTTCTTGCATTGATCCTTTTACCATTATGTAATGTCCTTCTTTGTCTCTTTTGATCTTTGTTGCTTTGAAGTCTAATTTATCAGAGATGAGAATTGCAACTTGTGCTTTTTTTTTGCTCTCCATTTGCTTGGTAAATCTTCCTCTATCCCTTTATTTTGAGCCTTTGTGTATCCTTGCATGTGAGATGGCTTTCCTGGATACAGCACACCAATGGGTTTTGGCTTTTTATCCAATTTGCCAGTCTGTGTCTTTTGATTGGGGCATTTAGTCCATTTACATTTAGGGATAATATTGTTATGTGTGAATTTGATACTGCCATTTTGATGCTAGCTGGCTGTTTTGTTTGTTAATTGTTGCAGATTCTTGATTGTGTTGATGCTTTTTACCATTTGGTATGTTTTTGGAGTGGCTGGTACTGGTTGTTCCTTTATATGTGTAGAGCCTCTTTCAGGAGCTCTTGTAAAGAAGGTCTGGTGGTGATGAAATCTCTGAGTACTTGCTTGTTTGCAAAGGATTTTATTTTTCCTTCACTTATGAAGCTTAGTTTGGCTGGATAGGAGATTCTGGGTT
>NW_016107465.1:5374569-5376399 GCF_001604975.1 Cebus imitator | reverse complement strand
CTTCCCATCTTTGTGGGTTTATCCACCTGTTGTCTTTGTAGTTACTGACTTTCAGATTGGGTCTCTGAGTGAACTTCCAGTTTGTGGATGCTGAAGTTACTTCTTTTTCTTAGCTTTCCTTCTAACAGTCTGGCCCCTCTGCTATAGGACTGCTGAGGTCCACTCCAGGCCCTGCTTGCCGAGGGATCACCTGCAGCAGCTACAGAACAGTAAGGGTTCCTACCAGTTTCCTCTTCTGCTATCTTTGTCCCAGAAGGATGCCTGCCAAATGTCAGTCTGTTCTCTCCTTTATGAGATGACTCTTTGGATATACAGGGGTCAGGGAGCTGCTTGAGGAGATAGTGGGTCCTTTATTGGAGCTCAAGTCCTGAGCTGTGAGCTCCATTGTTCATTCAAAGTTGCTGGGTGGGTATGTTTAGATCTGCTGCAGCAGAACTCATAAACTCCCACCCTTTTTTTTTTCCCCCAGATCCTCTGTCCCAGGGAATTTGGGCTTTATTTATGAGTTTCTGTTTTTGTTTTTGTTTTTTTTAAGGGCCACCCTGCCCAGCGAGGAGGCAGCCTAGTCACTGTCTGCCTGCAGAGGCTTTGCTGAGCTGCTGTGGGCTCCGCCCAGCTGCCGTGTGAACTTCCCTGCAGTCCTGTTTATATGGGTGTAGTTAGAACTGCCTTGGCAATGGTGGCCCGCCTCTGTTATGGCAGACTCTCTCAGTAGTGGCAGGTTGCCTCGGCAACAGCGGGCTGCCTCAGCAATGGTCAGACTGCCTCCGTAGTGGTGGAGTGTCTTAGTGATGGCGGACGCCCCTCCCCCACAGAGCCGGACCTTCCTGGTTCAGCTGTGCTTGCTATGAAACTCTCAACCCAGAGCATTTTCAATTACTGTTTTTGTTTTGTTTTGTTTTTTGGTTTTTTTGTGGGGAGGTGGTGGGGTGGGACCAGACGAGCCTGATCACCTGGCTCCCTGACTCAGAGTCTTTTTTTGTTGTTGTTGTTGAATGGTCGATCTCTCCCTGTTGAAAAGGCGCCGGGATCTCCCATGCCACGACTCACTGAGCTGGCTCAAACAGCAGCGCTGAGATTCCTGGCGGTTTTTTTGCCTAGGAATCTCCTGACCTGGCTGCTATTTCAGATGAATGGGCGACTCTACCGTCCCAGGGCTCCTATCACCAGCTAAGAGGGCACCCGGACCAGTGTCTTTTGTACAGAGAACCACCACACCAGGGTGCAGGCAAAGCAGCTGTGCAGGCCGGAACAGCTGTGCTGGCAACCCGTGGGGCTCCTCTGCCTGGGAATCTCCTGGTCTGTGTGCAATAAAAATCCATCTGGAAATGCGGCGTCCACTCACCCACTGCACTTTCACTGGGAGCTGTAATCCTGAGCTGTTCCTAGTCGGCCATCTTCCCCCGAACCATCCTCCTACCCTGTATTATCTTGGATGTCTCTGTGAGGTTTAAATAAAAATAAGACATTTTGTGCCATGATACAATTTACCTAATCACTAAGCAAACTGATAAAATAGATTCAAGGGGATAGGGTCATTAAGGATGAATGACTGGGCCAGTTGTGGTGGTTCACACCTGTAATCCCAGCACTTTGGGACGCCAAGGCAGGTGGATCACCTGAAGTCGGGAGTTTGAGACCAGCCTGGCCAACATGGTGAAACCCCGTCTCTACTAAAAATATAAAAATCAGCTGGGCCTGGTGGCATGTGCCTATAATCTCAGCTACTCAGGATGCTGAGGCAGGAGAATTGCCTGAACCTGGGAGGTAGATGTTGCAGTGAGTACCACAGCACTCCAGCCTGGGCAACAGAGTGAGACTGTCTCAAAA
>NW_016107465.1:5361105-5374509 GCF_001604975.1 Cebus imitator | reverse complement strand
AAAAAAAAAAAAAAAAAAAGAGAAAAAGAAAAAAAGAATGAAGAAAGAATGAACAACTGTTAGCCCAAATCTATTTCCCATCCATGTCTTTGGTAGCCAAGCCTTGAACGTCTCATGAGCCAGTTTTATATATGCTTTAAAATTTAAGAATCTATTTCTGATTCAGGGTCCATAGTTGGGCATATGTGCTAAAGTTAGTTATATACTTTTTTTCTAGGGCCTAATTATATAGTCCTGAGACTCCACCCCATCCTGTGCTCTTCCATTCATTTTGCATATTCTCATTTGAATTATTGTATCAAAGATGAATATTTCAGTCCTAATTGAAAGGAAGAGTAGAAGTCTATGTACTACTAAGGAGGAACAGAAGTCACAACTGGAGAAAGCAAGCGAAGACACAAGGAAGTAAAATGAATTTTCCTACAGTTATGTAAATGCTTGTTTCTATATAGCATATGTTCAGTCTTTGCAGTCTAATGGCTCCTCTTTTTCTGCTGGGAAATTCAGACAAGGCTTTCTCTTCAAAGGTGAAGATTGCTCTTCTTTAAAGAGTCCTTAGAGCTTCTTGGTAGTGGGTTAAAATCCGGAAACATTACAGGAATCTCTCATCCAATCAACAAAGGGAGGGAGCAATTCAGTAACTCACTTCTGGCTTCTCTGAGAGTATCTCTGTGCCAGCAAAAGTACATTGCCAGAAACATTGTTAATCTGCTTTCCTTTCCTCAAGTTTCCCCTTCCTTCTGGTAAAATAACCAATATATTAAGCCACCTCATCACTAATACCACTGGTACCGTGGCAAAAAATGATACAGTTGAGGCCGGGCATGGTGGCTCACGCATCTAATCCTAGCACTTTGGGAGGCCGAAGCGAGTGGATCACGAGGTCAGGAGATTGAGACCATCCTGGCCAACATGGTGAAACCCTGTCTCTACTAAAATACAAAAATGAGCTGGATGTGGTGGCACGTGCCTGTAGTCCCAGCTACTCAGGAGGCTGAGGCAGAGGAATCGCTTGAACCAGGAGGGGAATGTTGCAGTGAGCCAAGATGGTGCCACTGCTCTCCAGCCTGGTGACAGAGCAAGACTCTGTCAAAAACAAAAAGATACATTTATTAGCAACATTGTTTGCTCACTACTGTTTAGCTGGTTAGAAAGTGGAGAAAATAAGAGGAAACATAAAGAAGTAAATTATGTTTGAAATAAAACTGACTTTTATCAAGCCAAGGTTTGTCAAGTTTGCTATATTCTTTCTTTTGCTCTTACTGACCCCAAGTTTTCTTGGCAGTCTGAAGATTACCATTTGAAATGCTCTTTGAGGAACATGAAGTCAGCCCTGGGATCCAAAGTAGCTTTGATGTTTGTCAGGAAAATGCTGGAGTTCTATACACTATATTAACCACAGAGCATGAAGAACTCCAACTTCAGGTAACCTGCAAAAAAAAAAAAAAAAAAAACGTCAAAGAGCAATTAAATGTAAAAAGAAATTCCTTAGATAAAACAAAAAGAATTAGTGTCTTTCTCTCAGGGTCGTCTAGAAGATTTTCCAACCTTTCTTTCAAAAGAAATATGTAGGCATTAAATTCAGTTATTATTTCAAACAGAACATTTATATGTCAATTGAAAGAAATATGTATAGGGTGAAGTTGACTTTAATATCTTATTGAGCAATGTGACAAGAATTTGAAAATGTATAAACTAACCACGGATGACCTTTCAAAACTGAAATGCATAGGTGTAGATGACATTTTCTCATTCAATTACTTATTTTAAAATCCAAATTAAAACACACACAACACCAAATTAAATATCTTCTCCCCAGTGTGAGTATCTCAATCATTTACAACTAAGCAACTTAAACATCCAGTAATCAACAAACATTAACATGTAAATACGTTGTTTTAATAAGCCATAAACATTAATAAGCAAATGGCTGAAATTACTCCTGCTGAAATGATTCGTCTGCAACCCAAAATATCGAATAAGGGCTGCAGAGAAATAAAACTGTTCAATTTGATCCTGAAAACATTCATGTGAGTTTGCATAAATCCTCTTTATTTTCTAGTGGATTTTTTTCAAGATTTTTTTTTCTCCCCCTGCTAGGAGCCTTATGAAACTGAAATGTCAAGTGAGGGTTGCTTTATATCATGCTCTGTCAATCAAAGGAAGGGAAGCTTTATGCATCTGTTGCTAGTATATTGGCACTTTTTGAAGAGTGTTTCGGTGGGAGCGAGAATAAATAAAGATCCTTCAGGCACTTTCTCATTTATGGATGAGGAATCAAAGTGGTCTGAAACTTCATTTTCAGCCTGATACCCTGAAGATTGTTGGCTGATAATTCTGGATGGAACAGCTTATCTTGGAGGATTAGGGAGAACATGGCCTTCCTATTACTTCTGGCTTCAGCCTATTCAGCTGGGTAGACTTTTGTCACATAGTATCTGGGCCTTTACATATGTCACTAATCTTATCTATATCTTTTCAGCTCCTTCTGCTGGAGCTGCAGTTTCCCATGCCTAACTCTCCCATTTCTTCATTACACCAGATGTATAGGCATTAGCCTTTCCTAACAACCTTTCTGCACCATGTCATTCGGTAATGGTGAGTTTTGCAGATATGCGGCTTTCATGAGCAGGTTGGGGCAAGATTTTATCCCAAATCTTGAGATTCTCACATCAGTTACATTAAAAAGCTCCCTGTAGTCCCGAAACAAACTCATTTTTCCTTTTTACCAAATCCGCTTAACAAAATGAAATAATCTCCACAACACATTATCTTTACAACCATTAAAGACCATGTGGACATCCCTCTTGCATGCCTATGGACACAGGCCAGGCTGCCACTTCTCTCCTTCAGATACAAGACAGTTGATCACCTATGGAACAAATATTAAACCCCTAGTATATGTAAGTCATCAAGAGGCCAGAGACATGATTTAAAAGTGACTATCCTCAAGATGGCTACAATTTAGCGGGAGAAACGTGAACTCACACAACTAACTACAATGCGAAGTTTTAAAAAAATGGTGCACACCCAAGAGAGGCACTTTGAGTGCTTGATAGTTCATAAGGGGCAGATAAGGAAGAGGAAGAATCTGAGAATGCTGGGTGAAGGAGGTGGCATTTGAGAACAACAAAGGTTTGAACAGCTGTGATGGGGATGGGAAATCTTCCAGTTTCTGTTTCCCAGTTATTTTCAGAATAAGGGATATAAGTTCAAATGTGGTAAAAGAGTTAGAAACTGAAGCCAGAAGAGATCTGTATAGACTGTACCTTTCCCTCATCCAATATCCATTTTCCACTTTACTCTCAGATTAATCTCACATTTAGCTGAGCACTCCTCTCCCCTGAATAAGACCACATTTGTCAGCCACCCTTGCAGCTGTGTGCGACCATCTATCTGTGTTCTGGTCAGTGAGATGCAAGTAAAGGAAATCATTTTTAACATGAAGGGTAATCTTTTCTTCTTCTCTTCTACATTTGGTTTATGGAATATAGATATGAGGGCTGGATCTCCAGCAGCCATTTGGAACATGAGGATGGAGTCCACACCCTAGGAATGGAAGAGTGAGAAGCTGGAAAAAGCCTCGGTCTCTGGCCATGGAGACTCCACACCAGTTTTTCCCTGTTGATGTCCAGCCTGCTTTTACACAAGACAGAAACAAACTTCTGTCTTGTTTTAGAAATGATTTATTATTATTATTATTATTGGTCTCTGGTACTCACAGCCAAGCTGCCCTAACCAATATGGTTTATACTCAATGCTAAAATCCTAGTTTTTTGACCATCCACTATACAACGATACCGAATAAAGTTTCTAGTTTCCCCATATAACATTATGATGACATGATGCATCATCCACAGTTTTTGAGTTCCTGCAATATTCAGGGTATTTTTCATGGCAAAAAGAACAAAAACTATGAAACTTTGATTTTACTTGGAGGGTTAAAACATGCTTACTAATAGATAAACATGTGTAGTGATTAACCATGAGTATAGAGGGAAGAATATTGCTCATAATATCATAGATATTGAGAGGAGGCAGGAAACACTAAAACTGCAGTGGGATTGCCAGATAAAACATAGGATGCCCAGTTAAGGTCAAATTTCAGAATTAAAAAGCAGATACTTTTTGTATCACTAGATCCCAAATATTGCATAGGACATAGCTTATATTTTAAAAATTGTTTGCTGTTTATCTGAAATTCAAATCCCAAGTTCAAATTCTAAATTTTAATCATCCTGAACTTTGCATGAGATATACTTCTACTAGGAAGTCATTTATCAATTTTCTAAAATTCAAATATAATCAGGAAACAGTATTTTTATTTGGTAAATCTGACAACCATCAGCTGTGAGTTTCTGGAATGTCTTCCAGAGGTCAGAACTAAGCTGTAGAATGAGGGAATCAATTGAAGAAAAGGGATGGGGACATCTTTTTCAAAGCATGGTGCATGGCCATGTACCAGACGTCAGGCTGGGGCACCAGATAAACATGACCCATTTTCTTAACAGTGTCAATTTTACTCAAAGAAAAAAAAATGTGTAAAATAATATTATACTGAACGTTGAGTAGAATACAAAATTTGCGTGTATCTTAATATAAAGCAGAGTTTCTCAGCTTCAGCACTTGACATTTTGGGCTGGGTAATTCTTTGTTGCCGGGAAGTGTCCTGTGCATTGCAGAATGTTTAGCAGCATCCCTGGCCTCAACCCCTAGATGCACAATTCCAGTTGTAACAACCAAAAATGTCTCCAGACACTGACAAAAGTTTCCCTGTAGTTGGGTGGAAAAGTCATGCTTGGTTGAAAACTACAAATACAAGGCATGATACCTATAAAAATATTTTGTGAATGTGATGAACCATTTTGGGCTTTGTCCCTAGAGTGTCAATCATATTTGCTTATTCTTCTCATCACTGAGGTCCTTCTGTGGACAACTGTGAGGTATAACCAAAGAAATAAGCACCTTAGTGCCAATTTAAGCCAGAATGTTACTTTTCTTTCTGATTTATTAGTCTCCTTTTCTCTAACTTTGCAGATTGTAAACTCCTTAAGGCAAGCACAATTCATCTCCCAAAACCCCCAGACCTAGCTCATGACAGGTAGTCCATCCATGTGAACTGAATTGGGGAATAAAAGTTTTTAGCCTGTTTTGAGAATCCCAGAGATCAATGAACAAGGTGGGGAGTGGGGTTTGGGGGGAGTAGAGGGGGAGCAGCAGTTGGCAGGATGACCTTTAAAATGACCTCAGGTCAATTTCTAGGTGAGGGCAACACAATCAATATTAGCAATATGTAGGATTGATTTCAAGAGCAGAAGTTTAACTTGAATGCAATCTTGCAGATAGTTCTCCCCAGATGCTTCAGCATTTGTTGTTTGGGGTCACTGACCATTGTCCGTACTCCCTGTTTTCACTCGAAAATTTCTAGTCTCTGTCCACTTAGTCAGAAGCAATATTTCCTCTAAACTGTGTGCCACTGTGGTTGTACCAGCCCTCAGTTACCACTGCCTAAGGCCTCTATTTGTAATCAACCACCCACTCTGCTTTTCTGGCAAGAAAAGCACAGCTAAAATGAAAATAAGCCTCTAGGCAAGTACAGCATATAGATAAGAAAATAGCCAAAGCTTTTGACTCTGGGCTGCACAGCCAATTTCTCCATGGTGACAGGAGAATCCAAGAGAAGGATGACACTTCTAAGAAGTATGAAGATCCAAGTGGAAGCAACTTGACTGGTATAAAAAGATAAGGCTGTGTGTGTCTGTGTGCGTGTTTTGGTGAGTATGTGTGTACATCCGTGTGTGTGTGTGTGTAGGTGTTCATGCATGTGTGTGCGTAAGCCTGTTCTCATGCACGTTAAAAAACAATACAGTAATTAATGTTTTTTTCTTAGACCTAGTTTGTTTAAGAGCTATTCCCATAAAGATTATGAACATAGAGAATGCATTTTGCAGGCATAAGATGTTGTGCCTGAAAACAGTTCCTCCTGCTTAAATGGGTCTCACTCTTATGTGCTTCTTTCTTTCTCAGGTTCATTCTTTTGGTGTCTGTTCTTTCTGCCCATGCTTGCTTTCCGTCCATTCTTTGGACATCTTCTCTCTCTCTCTCTTTCTCTACCCACCCTCCGTCCTTTCTCTCTGAAAGGATGTCCTTGTGGGCCAGGCCATTGTGGTACCACACCCCTTGCTTCTGTCTGTCTTAAGCTCTTCAGTGGCTATGACACTGAGGGCTGGTTCTCCTCAGGTACACGGAGGATCACGCAATAACTTCTAAGAACCACTAAAATGAGGAAAGACAGATACCCAGCTCTTTTTATATCCCAGGCCCATGAGAACACTGCCTACAATTTTTCCAAGTACAGCTCCTTAAGCAACCAGTACAATTGACTTGGAGTTGGCATTCTAGATAAAACTCCTTTGTCATCCCTGTCTGGAGTCATGGGAGATGGTAGGAGAGGGAAGAGTAGAAGTAACCAGGAATGTGAGAGGTTAGTGGAACAGGGCCTTAGACCTGAGGCTAAGAGGGTAAAGTGCTTAGGAGACTCTGGCTATGAAAGAAGCAGACCTCAGAAATTTGTCTATAAAGGAGCGTGTGACTCTTGGTATGACTTGCACTGTGAATGTCCATTGTCTTTATATGTCATGGAGAAAAACTATAAAAAATGTGAAGGGAGGTAATATACATTGACATGGTTACAGATAATGGTAAACTCACAAAGAAAAATACAAATTATAAAATCTCAGCTTTCTTATATAAAATTAATAATAATTATATCCATGTAAATTAACTATTTACTGTCTTTGTCTTTTTAACCATGCAGCATAACAAATGATAGGCATGTTATTAATGATGTAATAGATTGACTTTTGGTGTACATTTTATTTCATGACACCATCGAACTCAATATATTATCTCAAAAATTAGACACAAAGGCATTCATATTTCTCTGAATTTTCTAGTAACCAAGCTTTGCTTACCTTACTCACTGGGGTGTTGCCCTGTGACCAGAATGCCTGGCCACCAGTTTACAAGAGAGTATAACACATTCTTACATTTTTCTCCTAAAACAAAAGAAGAGAAGATGAAACACCTAATTTTCTGTATTTGACAATCTAGCTCCCAGTTGTTATTGATGAAGTACCCATGCTATGAGTCTGTCTTTTCATTTTTAGTAAAATTTTTTTTTAATGAATTTAGATTTTTTTTAAGCCCTTTTGTATTGGAACACTGATAACTTTTCTTCTTCTCTTTTGGCTGATTTTCTTGATGCAAAAAGACTGAATCCAGTCTTTTCCATTCCACTGAGAATATAGCAATACTAGGAGGCATGAGTGAGGACCAGGCATTGCTCCCAGGAAGACTTCAGGTTTTCCCACAGGGAAAATAAAGTCACACATGCTTTAATTTATGAACATTCATCTTTCTTATTCCATTTCTTCTTCTTTGTCTCCAATTCAGACACTCTTTTTTTTTCCCCTCTGGAAGATTTATTTATTTAGCTCTGCCTACAAGCCTTAACATTTCAATTTGTCAAGTATTCTTGATGCCAAAAGAATTGCAAACATATGCCATATAGAAAGCATGGTAATAATAGGCCTGGCCCTCAGCAATGTTTTTGTCCATTTACAAAATAGAAGCATTAATTAATAATTCCATACTATGTGGTAAGATAGAAGATCTTGTGGGAGGCCAAAAATTTCATCCTACCTCATCTTGATTTCTAGCTCAGTTTCTCATAAAAAGTGCTTCTTGTATTGAAGCAACTCCTATCAGTGGCCTACCCAACAGCCATTGCTTGATTTCTCCCTTGCTAATGAAATCCTAATTTTGTTTGACCCAATGTGATAAATGAGGATTGATGTAAGTCATCCATGACAAATTTATTTTCCTTTGCCATGCAAAGATATGATCACCTGGCCCAACTTTAGCAAAAGAGTAGTCTGTGGTGGGGTTTCTGGGAAAGCATTTGCTTCCTGACAAAAGAGACTGATATGGGGGAGAGCTTGTGGGTGAACAATCTTACCCTTCTTTTATGCTGGGAATGTTATTGTGAGGACATGATGCTTGAAGCTGTGGCAGCAATCATTGGAAAGTGCAGCATTAAGCATATATATGGAAAGTCAAATGCTGAGAATGGAGGAACAAAAGGATAAAAAGAGTCTGGATCACTGAGGACGTTGTTAAACTTCTGAAAGGACTGTCAAACCTCTACATTCAGATTTCTTGTTAACCATACTATACATACCCTTATCATCCCAGGTGATGTTAATCAGCTTTTTCGGTTCCTTGCAGCCCAAAGCACTCTAAACTTATAACTTTCTTGCTAATGAACTTTAGTGACATTGTATTGCCTATCAAATGTTACCCAAATGAGTTAACAACTTTATCATTTTTCATTGCCCTGTAGCAGGAATCTTGAACTATGTCCATGTGGGCCAAATCTGACCCACTGCCTGTTTATGGAAGGCCTGCAAGTTAAAGATAGTTTTTACATTTTTAAATGAAATAAAAATCAAAAGAAGCATAATGTTTTATGATACATGAAAAAGATATGAAATCCAAATGTCAGTGTCCATAAATAAAGTTTTACTGGAATCTAGCCATGCTCATTTATTTACATACTGTCTATGGCTGCTTTCATGCAGAGCTGAGTGTTTGAGACAGAACATATGGGCTGCAAAGCCTGAAATATTTACCCTCTGGCCCTTTACAGAAAAAGTTTGCCAACCCCAGCTCTATCACATGAATTCCCATTCAAGTTGGTGTAATCTCAACTGTATTTTAGGTAAGACATTCTGTCTTAGTTTTGCGTTGCTAAAACAGAATACGTGAGACTAGGTAACTTATACGAAAAAGAGGTTTATTTAGCTCACAGTTCTGCAGACTGGGAAGTTCAAAGGGCATGGAAATAGCATCTGCTCACCTTCTGGTGAAGTCCTCATGCTGCTTCCACTCATGGCAGAAAGCCAAGGGGGAGTAGACAAGTGCAAGGGGATAATATGGAGAGGGAGGAAGCAAGAGAGAGAAACAAGGAAGCCAGACTCTTTTTTAACAACCAATCCATTCCAGTGAGAGCAAGAACTTACCCCAGTGGAGGGCATTACTCTGTTTATTAGGGATCTACCTCCTGGCTCAAACACCTCCCCCTATGCCCCATCCTCTAACGCTGTCACATTAAAGATCAAATTTCAGTTATGAGTTTGGCAGGGACAAACCACATCCAAACTATACCACAATCTCTCTTTCCTGCATGCTCTTGACCCTGTGGCTTCCTCCACTCTAATGACCCTTTCTGTTTTCACCCTGAAACATTCATATTTGTTCATTTCTACATTGGGTGAATAAAACATTTTCACAAATACTAGTTTATTTGATTCTTACAAAAAATTCTGTGAGAAGGAAGAGCAGAGATGATGATGATGATGATTTTTATAGGGAGGAAATGAATGGTAGGATGCAGCCCAAGAACTCGGGATCTATTATAGCTTGATCTCAGTCAAATGTTCTAAACTCTGCCAGTAGCTATGTGACTTTGGATAAGTCACTTAGTTTTTCTGAGCTTTAGACATTGTTCTGTCAAAGGTGGGTATAATACTCAACACACCCTGGATTAAGCCATAATACAGCTGGCACAAGGTTTTAGAAGTAGAAAGAGCTAAGGTTAGAGTTGGAATCCAGTTGATGATCTCAATCTATGTACAAATTCACAGTTGGGTCTGAGAAACATAGCATTAGGAAGATAAACACCGTTCAAAGATAAATAGGAAAATATCTTGGAATCTCCGTTTCTTAGACTGGAATGGATAAAGCAGTTAGGATGCTTCTTATTTGCTTGGAAAAGTAGTATCTTAAGAAAACAAGAGCAAGAAAGAGAAGAGAGAATACAGTGCTGGCTTTTAATCAAAATATAAATGCCTCAAATCAATCACTGGTTTTTCATTAGCAAGCTTCAAAATGGCATGCATGCAAGACTCTCCAAGGCTTCCAACATTCCTTCTTATGGGTTATTTTCATTCAAAATATAACAAAATAAAAGCGCTGACTTTTTTACTGAACTCCTTGGTCCTGAAACCTCTTTTTCTTGCCCAAACTACTTCTCTGTCAGCTGCTGGCTCTCTTCTAACTCCCACAGTGTATTTTGAAATTGAATATTTCAATCACCTATACGTGCTAACTGAAGCTGAGTAATGAGTGTCTGGAAGGTTTGCACAAGGTTATTAAAAGTTTCTTAATCTGCCACCAACTTCTTTTTTAATATTGTTTGTAGATTTCCTAAAGCACAGGAATAAATTCCCTCGACCCTCTTACTCATTAACTTGGAAACTATGGCAGAAAAATCAAAGATACAAGCCTGTTAGGTTATTTGGTCCCTTTTAATAACCTCAGGACTGTAACCCTGAGAAGATAAGGCTGTCACTGCTGTTGATCAAAAGACAAGAAAAGGCAACTATGGTAACAGATACATCATTATGCTAATGGTAGTTTTAAAACTATTGCCTCTCAATTCTTTTTAAAAATAGTATCTTTTAATTAGGGGACATTTTAATAAAAACAATGCAGAGAAAATGGCAGCTTTAGAATGTCTTATAGAAGGGACTTTGTGTTGACTATCTAATAGGGAGTGACAAGAGACTAATCTTGAAGCAGTGTGCGTATAGGAGCACAGAGTCTATACTTAGATGTTTCTATTATATGAAGAAAAGAGGAAGAATCGAATTTTAAGGCACAAGAATAGAGCTCGTGGCTAGATTCTACTACCTGTGCGCTGTGAGTAGTTGGACAAGGCATTTAATTTGAGATCCAACTTTCTCATTTGTAAATTGAAAAATAACACCATAAGGAAAAATAGTACACATTTGTTTTGAATGCCTAAATGTGCTTTAAGATATTTCATCCTTTCAATAAGGTTTTGAAAAGTTATCCCCATCTTATAGATGAAGAAAATGAAACTCAAGGTTTAGCTATTGTGCCCAGGATTATATGGCCAATAATTGTTAGTGTCCAGAAGGAAACTCCCAAGCCTGTAAAACAGGACTTCAGTGAGAGTCTGGAGAAATAATTTAAAGTGTGCTTTTCCAAATCGAAATTGCCAGGCTGTAGACTCTTTTTACGAAGCACCCTCCAGAGGATTTTGCCTACAAGGCTAAAAGAAGAAGTGGTTTTAAAAGTATGTTCTAAACACATTCATATTTTGGGGAGGGAGGGAAGGAAGGTCTGTGTGTTCTCTAAATGTGTGAGTAATAAAGAATAAATAGAACATGTCCTTTTGGTTTGTTTGGTTTTCAAATCATCCCAGTGCAATTTGCAGTGAAAGCTGCTTTCATTTTTAAGTGATCAAAGCAGTGCATGATCCAATCAGGTCAACAACTGCAACAAGCCAGAACAATGCAAACATGCCTAAGCTCCCTGTTTACTAAAGATGTCCACAGAAGATAATAATGTGCACGTCTCAGGATATTTAAAGAAAAATAAATACATACAGAGGAAACCAGTTTGAAGATGACTCTGAGGTGAGCCAGTATCTAAAATGTGCAATTGGCATGTACCGTCATCGTTGTTTTAATCATAATTGAGAAAAGTAGTTGAAATGAATTTTATCTTTTTTTTCTCCCCTCCCTCGGAATTTCTCTTCCTTTCCCCTAAAGGGCAATTTACTGCTGAGGAACCTAATTTTCTCTGAGTCATAGAGGCCTTTTGTGGTCCTTGGAGGAAACTCCTGCATATTCACAAAATGTTCTGGCTGCTCACGTGTCTGTTGGGTGTCGGCAGAACAACAGGACCCAGCCAAGTGGATAAGCAGGCCACCAGGAGCTCAGCTGTAAGCATTTTGTTTCTTAGTCACACCAAAGCCAGTGGTTGTTGTCCCAGAACCAGGATAATGGCTGCAGTGTGTATGCTTGCCAAGTCCAGACAATGCTGCCTTGTGAAGAAGAAAAGTAAAAATTAACTTTCGGGAGGGTGTATTATTCAGAGTTTTTTATCAAGCTCTTTTCAACCTGTTGCATTTTTGTATTATCAGATGTCCCTTTCAGAAACATTTTATTTCACAGAGGTCCTATAATGGCAGAAGGTTTAGATATAAAAAGATATTAGGGATTTCTTAGAGTTGATGGATGTGATGGGCCAGTAGAGTTCCTAACACATAGTAGGCCCTCAGTCAATGGCTGCCATTATCATTACATCTACTACAGCCTCTTCTATTTCCCATGGGGGAAACTGAGCCTCAGAAAGGTAAGGGATTGATGAAAATTAGACCGATAATTACAAGAACCGTCTGGGTTGGCGTCTTTTACGTGGACATCACATCTCTTGATATATAATTTTACCTGTATTTACAGGTAAATATTTTAAACGTTGTTCCCTGTAGGTGCAATAAAGGAATCACTTTATGAATGAATGTCCTGGGAAAGATGAGTAAGGGTGTCTGCCATTGAGTTCCATCATTTGACTGCTGTGGAACCTTGCAAAGGAACTTACCAGTGAGTACTCTTGAGAAATAAAAGAGAACAATGATTAAGGCCACAGGGTCTGGAGTCTGATCTAATTTTCAGGACTGCCACCATCTTCTAACTTCATAACCTCCGGTAAGTTGTCAAACCTCTCTCTGTTTCAGATTCCTCCTCTGTAAAGTGAAGAATTTAGACTGCGTTACAGGGGGGTTGGTGGGAGAAATACTTGAGACAATATAAAATGCACATAGCATATGAGGAAAAAAGTAGTAAAATGCTAATTAGTGGTATGGGCTATTCAAATTAGTTTTGTTGTTATTTTAGTCATTATCATAGAGAAGCATTTGGTGGGTCTTTCCAAGAGTCTGATCAGGTGCAATGCCAAGATCTTATCTTTGTATGCTGTTTCACCCATGACCCTGTTTGTGGCATCGTCTTACCCACGGCTGTCAGAATATTCAGTGACAGGTGGAAAATGTTTTCAAATGCAACCAAAGCATCTGAACATATGAAATCAAGAAAGGGAATAAAGAGTATATAATTTGGGAAGACAATGAGCACTGTATAAATATCTAGAATTTGAAGGAATTATTTTATTTAGGGGCAAATTGAGACAGTGAGTCTACAGTTGATGTCTCCATTACTTAAGACTCCATCTGATGTTATTTATTTATTTATTTATTTATGAGTTGGAGTCTCACTCTGTCTCCAGACTGAAGTGCAATGGCACGATCTCTGCTCACTGCAACCTCTGCTTCCCAGCTTCAAGCAATTTTTTTGCCTCAGCCTCCCAAGTAGCTGGGACTACAGGTGCATGCCACCATGCCCAGCTAATATATATATATATACAAAATAAATATTTATATATTAAATATATATTTATATATAAATATTTACATTAATATATATTTTATATTTATATATGTGTGTGTGTGTGTGTGTATATATATATATATAT
>NW_016107465.1:5348367-5361085 GCF_001604975.1 Cebus imitator | reverse complement strand
TTTTTTAGTAGAGACAGGGTTTCACCAGGATGACCAGGACGGTCTTGATCTCTTGACCTTGTGATCGGCCCACCGCAGCCTCCCAAAGTGTTGGGATTACAGGCATGAGCCACTGCACTTGGTCAGCTTTTCTTTCTTTTTTTTTAAGGATGGTGGTAATGAAATTCATTGGCGCATGTGACTGAGAAATCCAAGATTTTGGCATGGTTGAATCTCGGTCATGATACCATCAGAATCTGAACTCTTTCTCGTCATCTCTTGGTTTGTAAAAAATTGTGAATGTTGATTTCTGTGTCATGTGTCCTGTTTATGGCAGCTCAGGCTACCATACTCATACCCCAACTCCAGCAGAAGTAAAAAGTGTACCTCTCCAGTTTTTTCCTAGCAAAATTCAAATATTGGTTTGGCTCTGATTTGGGCTTCCATCCATTGCTGATGTATTCACTGAGGCCCAGAAGAGTCCAGGCTGCCATGGGCTGTTTCTCTATCTCATGCCTACCCATGAAGCCAGGTATGGAGTTGGTTCACATAGACCAAGAGTAGAGGAAACATGGTCCTCAAGGAAAATGTAGATTTTGTTGTCAAAGGATGTACTCTGGAGAGAAAGATTATGTTCACTTTAATGTGGGGGCAGGTATTCTAGTAGGCATGTCCTAAAAGGGTACCATGTGTATTTATTTTGTTTCCATTAATGGTCACACTTACATTTTTAAATTAATCAGCTCTTCAATTTCTCTGCCTCTATAGGACCTCAATTTTCCCAACTATCAGGCCTTTGGTTCGCTGCTGCGACCATTTCAGCTGTTCATGAGCAGAGCTGGAGTGAAGAAGGAAGAGCCTAAGTAGTCAGTACACCCGGATGGCCATTTTGGGTTTATATCTCATGTTGTCATCATTAGATATGATGTGGGAGCTTGAGGAAACCCCTCAAATAGTAAACTTTCCTGCCTACATCCAGAGTGAACTGAGAGAGAGAGGGGGATTCAGGACTTAAGCAGAGGGAGATTGAAATGTCCTTTTTAAACTTTTTAAGCTAATAAAGCATAGGGAGCACAGATATATGAGCTTGCTAGCACTCCTCTGAATTGAACTTACACCCTCAAACTGCAGGTCCTCCCTGTAAACTTACCGCATGAAATGCTGTGAACACATGCTAATGTGATGGAGGCAGGCAAACATCAAAGAGGAAAAAAAAGGACAAGGGAATGGCATAAAAGTCCTTAATACAACTAAGCTTAATTGTATTCTAGTTCTCCCTAGGTTAGGGTTTTTTATACTCAGCAGTATTGACATCTGAGGTCAGAATATTATTTGTTGTGGGGTTGTCCTGTGTATTGCAAGATGTTTAGGAGCATCTCTGTCCTCTACGCATGAGATGCTGATGGCACCCATCCTATCCCCAGTGCTGACGAGTGTCTCTAGACATTGCCAAGGCAAAATCTCCCCTAATTAAGCAACATTGTCCTACAGTGAAAGGGAGAGGCCAAAAGTGTGGGACTCTGTTAGGTGGTTCCACATGGAAGGTAACATCAAGTGTGGGAATAGCATACAGTAACTTTTATGAAATGAATAAAACAAACAAACAAACTGACTTTATTTCTTTGTGGAAAATTAATTACCCTCCCCCAAAGGTCAACTCTTGGTTCTGGTATGAACGTGAAGAAATGTAAGAAAACATTCAACAAATGTTTCTAGAGTACATGTCAGCATAGTTCTCAGGGCTGTATTGGAAAAAGGAAGGAAGAAGGAAGGAAGAAGGAAAAGAAAGAAAAGCCAAAAAAAGGAAAAGAAAAGAAGGAAAGAGAGAAAGAAGGAAAGAAAAAAAGAAAGAGGGAGGAGGAAAGGAAGGAGAGAGAGAGAAAGAGAAAGAAAGAAAAGAAAGAAAGACAAAGTAAGTAAGGAAGGAAGAGGTAGAGAAAGGAAGGAAGGAAGGAAGAAAAAGAAAAGGAAAAATATAAAAATAATGGGCTCTTCTGAGATCATGCCACTGCACTCTAGCCTGGGAGGCAGAGTGGGACTCTGTCTCAAAAATAAAAAAAAAAAAGAAATAATGTGCTCTTCACAACTTGTATGAGGTATCCAAAATAGTCAAATGTACAGAAGCAGAAAATGGAATGGTGGCTACCAGCTGTCAAAAGGAGGGGAAATGAGGAGTGATTGTTCAATGTAACTAGATGTTAACTGTAATATAACTGTAATTTATGTTACAGTCATACAAGATGAATAAGTTCTGGAGATCTACTGTACAAAATCATGCTTATAATTGACAATATGGTGTCATGCACTTAACAATTTATTTAGGATAGATCTAATGTTATGTGTTCTCACCTCCCAGTCTCACCCCCATCCCCTGACACAAGGAAACTTTTGGTGGTGTTGGATGTGTTTATTACCTTGGTTTTGTTGATGTGATCATGGGTATTTGCATATATTCAAACTCATCAAATTACATACATTAAAGCTATGCAGTTCTTAATATGTCAATTATACCTTAATAAAGCTGTAAAAAATAATGAATAGGCCGGGTACTGTGGCTGACGCCTATAATCCCACAACTTTGGAAGGCCAAGGTGGCCAGATTACTTGAGGTCAGGAGTTTGAGATCAGCCTGGCCCACATAGTGAAACCCCGTCTCTTCTAAAAATACAAAAAATTAGCCAGGTGTGGTGAGACACGCCTGTAATCCCAGCTACTAGGGAGGTTGAGGCAGGAGAATCACTTGAACCTGGGAGGTGGAGGTTGCAGTGAGCCGAGATTGCGCCACTACACTCCAGCCTGGGCGACAATGTGAGACTCTGTCTCAAAATATTAAAAAAATAAAATAAAGAACAATGGGCTCGTGGACAGTAACTATGAGTTTTGAGATAATAAATGAGTGTAATATCTATTTGGCAGTGACTTAAGTAAATAATATAGATAAGACCATCATAAACTAGATGCGGAAACAAAGAAACTAGATCCATGAAACTGTTCAGAAAAATGTGCTAGTCACTGCGAAAATCATTACTTGAGCAAGATCTAAACTTTAAAGTTTAAAATCATGCTGTAGCTAATTTGTTACAAACTTATGTCCAAGAAATGCATGTCTTTCAATAGGAATATTTATACTAATATTTCTGAAGTCACAAATTTGGGGATTCCAAAGGTCTGTACTCCTTACGAATGTTAAGTGTCTAATTACATGTAATTATCACTGTGTTTTCATTAATTTATGATTTGGATCTACCGCACTGCTTTTATTTCTCCTTCACCTTTATTTATGTTGCTTTTTAATGAGGGGCCAAAGTATCTCTCAAGATCATGTTGATTAAACCCTGATTTTTAAAAGTCTAGGATAAAAGAAATACCGTATAGTCCCAGTTGTCGATAATATATACCTTTTAAATCAGCAAATTACTCTAAAGCCTGCAGCTTCTGGCAACTTCTGAAGAATCTGGAAATCCCAGTAAGGGGAAAGACTTTTGTTCTTCCAGGAAAAACAACAGTGTTACCTTCAGGCATTTTCTCTCTAATCCACAAACCCCTAGCACTCCGTTCTCTGTCTCACCGTTTAGGATGGAGTTGGTAAAAATAATAATATCCTATATTTTCAGCGAGATATTAACGTTTCAAAGTGCTTTTGTATCTCTTTGAACTTCTAGGCACCCAAGAAGGGGTATTATTATCATTATTTTCTTTATGAAGTAATGGAATCCCAGAGAGGTCCAAGCCTTGCCAAAGAGGTCATATATGTAGCAAGGGGCTTGTAATTCCCAAGGCCCACTGCTCCTGTCATTCCTTGAATAAGCGTTTTCAAGTATCTCAAGGAGTTACGGTCAGCCATATTGATGTTCCATGGCGAGCCTGGATCATCTGTGGTTTTAAGCATCAGCCAAGTGCTCCATGGTGAGAAGGTAATGGGTGAAGGACGTCATCTTAAGATAAATGATCAAAAGGAAACATTTTGTGGGTATGCATGTAATCATTCCTTTATGCAATAAACATTTTCTGAGCATACACCATGTGTCAACTCCTTTCTAGGTATCTCAGAAACACACTACCACAATCTTCAGCCTCTTTATGACTTGTAAAAATAATCTTAGCCTATAATCTCAGTATACGATAGTCAGATGTGTGTAGTTTACTTTGAAACTCATAAAGCCCATAAATCTTATAAGCGTATACATCCGGGGACTAGCAGTGTGTGTGCCTAGTAGAGTGTGGAAATACACTGCTGATCATACCTTAGTTTGTTTCTCATTCGTATTCAAATCCAAGAGCAGAATTGATTGTGCATAATACCATATTCATTTTTGGAAATGGTATTTGCCAGAAGGATTTTGAAGGAAGGAAGCAAACTTGGTGATATGTATCAAAGACCTTAATAATATACATGTTCACTTTCTTTTAGCTTTTGATAAATCATTCCCAGGAAATAACTCTAAACAGAAAAGTCTTTTTGTATATGATATTAAATTCTTTATTATTTATTATAGTGAAATAACCTAGCTATTAAACAATAGGGAATGGTCATATCATTGCTTTCCAAAGTGTGCTGTGGGGAACACCATGTTGTATAATGCTCACAGTGAAAATGGATCCATGTTTAAGTTTGAGAAAAGAACACACTAAGACAGCTTCACTCCTGGAGCTTCACAGTACATAATAGTATAGAGGAGTTGTTATAAAGCAACATCATTAACTTTTTCCAGCTAGGTGTATTCCCGTCTTTTGGATCCAGTTTTTGAAGTAATGTATATGCGTATTCTTTGGATTTATTGCCAGGTTGCATAAATTATCATTCACTCAGAAATAATATGCAGTCATTAAATTTTATTTTTGAAACTTATAATAATATAAGAACGATGCAAATACAATGGTATGGAGAATAGGTAAAACAGAAAATTTGTTTATATACATATTTGAATAATATAGTTCACTGCAGTGAACTATGAGTCTGCAGTGAACTATGATTGAACATATTTATATACATATTTGCACTTATGTAAAAACACGACATAAAAAGAGAAAGAACAAAAAGGTGAAAGGCTTGCATCAACAGTTGTGTGGTAGTCATGAGTTGTGTTATGAATACATTTTGTTCTCATTTTCTCTAGTCTCCAAATTTTTAGTAACATGATTCTATTATTTTATGACTTTCTTTTTGCCTCGGGAATAAAAGAAAAAAATAAAGCTGTAATAAATACCTTGGGGCTGGGCACAGTGGCTCATGCTTGTGATCCCAGTGCTTTGTGAGGTCAAGGCAGGAGGATCACTCGAGCCCAGGAGTTTGAGACCACCACAGGCAACATAGCAAGAACTTGACTCTACCAAAAAATTTAAAAAAAAAATTATCAGGATGTGATGGCACGCACATTCTATTCTATCCTAGCTATTCTGGAGACTGAGGCAGGAAGTTGGCTTTAGCTAAGGAGTTTGAGGCTGCAGTGAACTATGATTGAGCTCCTGTACTCCAACTTTAGCTATAGAGCAGGCTCTGTCCCTAATGCAATTTTGTGATGTCAATATATTTCAATATGTGTGGATAATAAACCAGTAGACTAAAAACATAAACACTCATTTAGGAAGGATACACTGATTTTGCTTATTCCTGATTGAAGACTAGCTAATTTCAACAGGTTAAATTTAGGAATTATGTATATATAAAGCATAGTTGACAGGCTATAAATTGAGCTGAGTAGCATTTTATTCACTCCCATCTCAGAGGCTATGCTCTTCAGTGTTTACTTAATTTTCTTTTCTCTTTACTCCGCCTCTTTCTCATCTTTATCCATCTCTTCTTCTGACTTCTTTCCAAATCAACAAGCATGTGCTACCAAATGCCCACACTGTGGTGGTATTCCCATTAGGATCCTCTAGACTGTACTTATCCAGTTCCTTGGAAATGTGCAGCCTTTGTTTTAACTTTGCACATGCTTGGTACTTATAATAGAAAGAGACAGGAACCAAGATGTTTGCTTTTTCTAGTGAAGGAAAATAAAACAAGAAGACAATCCAAAGGAAGCCATAGTGAGATCATCAGTAGATAAACATTTCACAAGAGAAATGATAACCACTATTATGAGAAGCAAATGCAGCTTTTTTTTTTTCTTGGCCATAGAACTTTAAAACAGTCTCTGAAAACATCCCGTTATCCCTCAGCTAGCAGACACATATCTTCCAATATTTGACAAATACCATCTTGAATCTTTCTTAGTGCAGGTGGTGCTAACTATGTCATGCTGTTACTGTCTTCTCAGTTAAAGTCGCATTTCTTTTTCAAATTCCTTCTGCACAGGAGAAGAAAACCTTAGCAGATGGATTAGGGTAAAGAAAATGGTACATAATGAATCACATTTGAAGCCCCAGCATGCAGATCAATATATAAGTATATATAGTCCTCCTCCCCGTCTGTGTTCAGTGAATCTGAGTGTTTCAGAGACTCCAAGAGGCCAGACTCTTGCTTCATGTTGAGAAAGCTTCTCTCTGCAGCTGTGCCTTTCTTCAGAATGGCTTCTTTTCCCTGCTCCCATTATGCCAGGAATGCACAAGAACTTCCCAGCTCAAGTCTTCTGAGCACTCATGAATATCAAGGCCAGAATTCTCATCTTCTGGAACTCTAGGGAAAATTTCCAGTGAAGCATTATTTTTCCCTTTTCATAGACATGACAGTGGATGAGTTAAAGGGACTTGGCCAAAGTCACAGAACATATCAGCCGTTGAAAACTAAACTCCAGAATGAAAATTGCTCATTCAACTAAATTGAGTTACTCCAAAGCACATTGTTAAGCTTTTTTTTTTTTCTCTGAAAGGTTTAAAGCACACAAATCACTGCTTTTTTCCCCCGCAAGCAATCTCAAGTAAACAGTCTATAAATGTTCCTTTATAAAACAGCATGGAAGGTCAAATCTTCAGGCATCTCAGACCCTATGCTCCTAGCTTCCTGTTATCTGGCTAGAATTTTGGAATACTGGATTAACAGTAGACAAGATTGTCATTACCAAACCTATGTGAGGTCTAATCCTGCATTTTAGTGTTCATAGGACAAACTTTTAGGTGGGAACAGCTGTTTAATGGGTCGATTTGCAGAATCTTCCCACAGCTTTTAAAGTCAGTTAGTGGACCAGTATTTTCATTCACCTGCTGTTTACATAATACTTTATTCTTAGTCCAGCTGAGGAGGAAACATATGCATGTATAAGTAAAAACACATGCTGCAGTGCATTTTCAGTAAAAGAATAAAAACAAAATGTCAACAATTGATAAAATTTGTGGTAAGCTGTCTTCTGTTCTTTTGTTTTTAGGTTTTACAGTTAAATGAATTCTGTTACCCTGTGTATTTAATTCGCCTTTGAATAAAAATTTTGTAACTGCTTGAAGCATTTTGCTACCTTTCTTTTGTTTGTTTTGCATGTTGCAACAAAGCTTCTTGGAATGTTAGAGTACCATTTGTAACTAACTGCAACACACCGAACAATTTCCATTATAAGTATCTAAGGGCCTTTCTAAAGTCAGGTGTAAGGCAGAAACTTGTCAGTTTCTTTTCATGGAAAGCTACCAAACAGGCAACAGTGTTGATGTCAGTACACACGAGGAAAGTATTTGCTGTGACTAATAGTTTTGAAGAAATAATCTTCATGCCATTGCAGATATAGTAGTGAGAGTGCAGTGACTTCCAGAGTCAGCAGTAAAGCTGAAGGTAATTCTTGCTGCATATGGTACCAATGATGAACAGAAAGGCTGAAATGTGTCAGGAGGTCAGATTTCTGGATCACCATTTAAAGAGCTTTGCATGTGGGGCTGAGGATAAAATATTCCACTACAGAGTTTCCACTAATGGAGCATGTGCACTTCTTATTCTCTCACTCAAACAAAATTTAAATATCAGACAAAAATACACACACACACACACACACACACACACGCCACAGCAACTTAGTCCTTTATTTTTTTTGAGACAGTCTCGCTCTGTCGCCCAAGCTGAAGTGCAGTGGCGTGATCTCAGCTCACTACAACCTCCACCTTCCAGGTTTGCACAATTCTCCTGCCTTAGCCTCCTCCTGAGTAGCTGGGATTACAGGCACCCACCACCACACCCAACTAATTTTTGTATTTTTAGTAGAGAGAAGGTTTCACCATGTTGGTCAGGCTGGTCTCGAACTCCTGACCTCAGATGATCCACCCACCTTGGCCTCCCAAAGTGCTGGGATTATAGGCATGAGCCACTGTGTCTGGCCAACTTAATACTTCTTTTGGGAGTATCCTCACAAAGAACGCTACCGAAATCTGAAACAGAAGTGGGTAGGCCCAATATAATTTTATTAGACTTGTAGTCTCCGTCTCTCAGCAACCATGCCAGCCATTTCCTTCATCCTATATCAGCAATGCAGTATTTGATTGAAAAATGACCAAGTTTCTCATAGAGGGGTTGTTTTCTCCATGGAAAGCAAATCAGAATGGCATGGAAGGAAGACAGGCTCAGGTAGTCCAATACCTGATCATTTCAAAGCCCCTTAAACCCGTGCACTTGGGCTGGTGCATATTTGCATGAGTGTGTAGCTGCCTCCTTTTCACATTTCTGATTCTGTAGGCTTCATGTTGCTTACATGTTGAAAACAAATGGGAACATTTTGGGAAATGCCAGAAAACACATTAGAGGTGGTGATGCCAAATCTGAAAGAGCGGTTGAAGAAAAGCAATGAGAAGTTTAATAACTTGTAAATTCTAGTAGTTGGATTTTTAAATGCAGAGATGTAAAATATATTTAATTCCAGAAAGTACTTTTCAGTATGTTCTGGGGGTAGATTTGTTTCAATCGAGACTTGAACTCTGGAGAATGAAATGTTGGTAAATGTATAACTAGTTCTTTGGGAAAAAAATGCATATGCAACTTAAATATACTTAAGTTATATCTTACCCAAGAAGTACAATGAATACACCAACCAAACAGCAGTTAATGCAACTAAGAGTTTTTATGAGTGCATATAGTGGAGTGGCAGGAAAACCCCATTAAAGGGAGGTATAGAACAGAAGACTTAAGCGAATGGAGTTGCAAAGTCAGAAAACCCTCCAGTGGAATCCTAGGTCCAAAATCACTTATTGAACTTTTCTGAGACTTAGTTTTCTGGTAGGTAAAATTGAATAGTACTTCCCTCACACACAAGACAGAGGCAAAGCAACACATGAAGTCTTGGTTTGCAGCATTTGTTATTTCCATGATACAAATACTCTCATTGTGGCTGATTTCAGTCTACCAACATGACAACACTGAATACAGAGTTAAGAAATTCCATAGTATTTCCCCCGTACAGATACCATAGACACAAATAACCAAGAGTGTAAACAATTGCGTGATGTGGTAGAATATTTAGGAAGTGATGAGTTTTGGGTATTTATCATCTTTTTAAGAATGTAATTTATTTAATTAAAAGTTTATGTATTTTGATTTTAAATAATGGTGGCGTTTAAGAACCAGCTCATAGAATTCCTGAAAAATTGACATTGGATTCCCTGGGCATGGAACAGACCCCCTGTACTCCACTGGTTCTGGTCAAATGTGAGTCTGCTTTTTTGCTGAGGAATCTGGTGTCCATAGGAGCATCGCTGCTGGCTGCTCAGAAATTACGCTTGGTAGGCCTGGTTCACATATGTTAATGCTTATACAATTAGCGTCTTCAGTTTAAAAACAACAATCCCTGTAATTCTCTCAGGCTGACTTAAAACTCAAGGTCTGCCAAACCCTGCCCAGATGCCAACAGGCAACAATTTATGATGGGATTAGAAATGAGAGTGAAGAAATGTTACTTGTTAATTATGATTGTGAAGACCACACACACTATGAAAAGAAACACTCTGTTACAAATGATAGGCTTCCGGGTTAGCCCCACTTGGTGATATGCAAGTCAGTGGGCATTTCCTCTGCTCTCTGCAGCTCCACCTAGGGGCCTCCTAGTTGCCTTTTTCTAATTGAAAGCCCATCAATGAAACGACTTCTCAAAAACCCCAGCAAATTGCAGAGTTCCTGGGAAAACTATCAGTTGACAAAGGCATTACAGTACTGTGTCATGCAGGCTGTTAAAGAAATCCAGCCCCGGTGATAATGTGTATATTCATTCTGTGTAAATGATTAAGTTCAAAAAACCATACAGTGAATCATGGCAGCAAGGCCAGACTTGCTTTGATTAACTACACTGGTATAATGAAACCCAACAGAGCAATCACTGAAACATTTAGCTCCCAATGTAAATCTTCCTGAACTCTGAAAAAAATCATGTTAGGCACTGAGAGGTGGTGTATAATACAGCCATATTTCACATAATGAAAGTGGCGGCAGTTGTAAAGAAAAGGGAATGTTAAAAAGTTGTTATGCTGTGTTTGGCAAGAATGAGTCATTTCAAAAGTGTCAATCATGATAATTCAACATATTTTTAATCTAAAGGTCAATAGAAGCAGTTTCTAAGGTGGTACAATAGTGATGCCAAATAGGAAAGCAAGCAGCTATGAGATGTTTCAAGTGTTAATCCTGTACCATAATGTGTCTCAGTTCTAAATTGAAGAGCACAGATTGATCAAGGTGAAAGAAGTTTTTTTAAAACGGTTCTGAAATAGCGAGCAACATGGCCATTCCAATCAAACTGCTCTGTGGAGTTCTTCTGTTCAGACATGGCTTGGTGAAGACAGTGTGGTGTCTTGTACAGTACAGGACGGGGCGGTGTCTTCCAAGGTACAGTAATTGTTTTGTGGGGGATGGTTGGAGAGGGCTTAGATCTTCATCTGCTAGTGGCAACATCTACAGAATAGAAACTCTTCCCTTACAGTGACCTACAAGTCATTTTCTCAAAAGCAAGAGAAACATATGCCAATGAGACATAAAGTCAGTGTTCTGTGATGGAATGGCCAGCCCTTCATGAATACATAGAACTGTTTGTATTCCTGCATATTTTCACTTTTGTCCTTGAACAGCTTTCGAATATACCTCAAATATGCTTGGGTCACGGTGTACACTTAAGTATTAGAAATATTTTGTGAGAGAAAAGTAAAATTATGCTCTGTCTTTAAAGTTTATGGAAACATGTGGTTTTCCTCATAGGGAAGGCAATTGCTACCTCGGCAGTATTGGACTTTCATCTCATGGGTTTCATGCATACAGGTTAAACGTAGGAGAAGTTTTATAAGGCTATAGAAATTGTGTCAGAGAAAACAATCTATAAGAGGCCTGAGTAATATAAAAACCACTGGACACATTCAGTTTCATGATAAAGCTCTTTCCAAAGTTATTAGATTGCATAATTCAATCTATGTTATTATGAGGGAACTTGGGTCCAACCACTGCTGTAGATTATGGTAATAATTCTACATAGACACATTCGCATTGCACAAAAACTCTCCCAGAACTGGTTGCAGACTAGCACAAGCATATTGTCTTCTGTTAATCCTCATAAACCCAACCAATAATTTCTGTTATTTTATCACACACATTAAAACCACTTTTATATTTAAAAGTACCTAGCACAAACATATGCTATATCTATATGTCACTCTTTCTGTTAATGTCTTAAGAGCATATTTGATGACATTCAAATATATATGGATCTTTAACTGTGTTTTCAGAAGGCTTTTGGTAGTTTAGTCAAAGAAAACAGAAGAAATCAAAGATGAAGAAACTACTCTGTCGCATTCTTTTCTTTCCCATGAACCTCAGGGAGAAAATGATTGCACAGAGGTTCTTATAAATGCCTTAGGAGATAGATATTTGGACCTTCTGATATTTCTTACTACTCCTCTTTTCCCTTCACTTCTTTCCTCTCTAAGTTCTTAAAACATGTCATGTGTCTTCACAGTGTGAGCCTCACAACCCCATTATTCAAAGTATCTAAACATGTCTATTGTATAGTTTACCTACCAGTACATTATACAATAGTGGTGTGGACACACAATTTATTCTGTTGCATTCTGTTGTTTTCTATTTTTAATTTTTCCTGGATACAAAAGTAACACATGCTGATATTAGAAACACTGGAAAAATCAGTTAAATGAAGAAGAAAATTAAAGTGATACATAAGTTCACCGCAGAGAGAAAACCACTGTTGAAATTTTGCTGTATATTTTTCTGGTGTTTTAAATACGTAACATATTTACACATTAAAAATTATGTTTGGTGGTTGGGTGTGGTGGAACCTGTAATCTCAGCACTTCGGGAGGCTGAGGCAGGAGGTCATGAGGTCAAGAGATCGAGACCATCCTGGCCAACATGGTGAAACCCTGTCTGTACTAAAAATACAAACATTAGCTGGAGGTAGTGGTGCATGCCTGTAGCTACTCAGGAGACTGAGGCAGGAGAGCTGCTTGAACCTGGGAAGTGGAGGTTTCAGTGAGCTGAGATTGCGCCACTGCACGCCAGTCTGGTGACAAAATGAGACTCCGTTTAAAAAAAAAATTCATTTGGGATCATATTGTGCAGGGTGCCTAGAAAGTCTATAAACACAGGCGAAAAAGATATTATCTATGTTAATATTATTAATAGTATTGTAAGAATTACTGACATTAGCAAAAATGTATTAATATTATTTCATATTATTTGTCTTACAGATTGGAGATGTTCTTGATGGCATTGTATGTAATTCATCTATGTTTTCAGACTTTCATGGACACACTGTAGATGAGCAGTATATATATATGTATGTTATGTATATACATATATATTTTTTTCTTTTTCTTTTACTTTTTTTTTTTTTTTTTT
>NW_016107465.1:5272550-5348357 GCF_001604975.1 Cebus imitator | reverse complement strand
TTTTTGAGACAGGGTATGGATCTGTCACTCAGGCTGGAGTGCAGTGGTGTGATCTTGGCTCACTGCAACCTCCACCTCGCAGCCTTAAGTGATCCTTCTACTTCAGCCTCCCACATAGCTGGGACCTACCACGCCTGGCTTTTTTGTATTTTTATTATTTTTTGTAGAGACAGGGTTTCGCCGTGTTGCCTGGGCTGGTCTTGAACTCCTGAGCTCAAGCAATCTGCCTGCCTTGGCCTCCCAAAGGGTTAGGATTAAGGCTTACTGCACCTGGCCGGTATATATATTTTTTGACTTTTTCTCTTTTTTTTTTTTTTTGCGCCATAGCAACTTCCAATCCTGGCATGACCATTTAAGGTCTTCAAATGGGCAATGGTCACAAATGTAGAAATATTCACACTTGCTGTGCCAGAAAAGAAACATTTTACAAATATCCTAGTTTGTTTTTCCAAAAGGCCAATTTACAAGCTCTTTGCAGATTTATCCGTTTCAACCTCAATGGCCACAACGCTTGGCAAAAGTCCAACTACTGGAGACATTTAAAAGTAGCATATTTTCTGAAATCCCTTACCTTTCCCAAACACACTCCTTGCAGAAAAATTAGAAAGGATGGAGGGTAAGAAGGCAGGGAAAAAACTGCCAGCCTCGGCCTTAGCTGTCTATTAGATAGTCCAAACATGGACAGGGAGAGACCAATTCTTAGACAGGGCTTCAGTTACACTGACCTTCACAAAACATGTCTCCCCTGTCAAGCCAATGATGTTATTGAAATTGAAATTTATTCTAGGCCTTTATAAAATAGCTGCAGGACAAGGCCAGTCTCCATCATCTTCTGAGGAAGCCTTCACTTTCAAGGTACTAAACTCCATTGATCAGGGCAATTACAGACTTAGAGCATAAATTCTTCAAAGCCACATCCGTCCTAAAGATTTTCCTTTCCAGAAAGTTCTCATTCAAACAAAATGTTATTAGGGCCAGGCACAGTGGCTCATGCCTGTAATCCCAGCACTTTGGGAGGCTGAGGCAGGTGGATCACGAGGTCAAGAGATCGAGACCAGCCTGGCCAACATGGTGAAACCCTGTCTCTGCTAAAAATACAAAAATTAGCTGGGCATGGTGGCACGTGCCTATAATCCCAGCTACTCGGAAGGCTGAGGCAGGAGAATCACTAGAACATGGGAGGCAGATGTTGCAGTGAGCTGAGATTGCACCACTGCACTCCAGCCTGGGTGACAGAGTAAGGCTCTGTCTCCGAAAAACAAAAGTTATTTATATCCAAGTGGCTGTGGTTGTAGTCATGATCTTTTATGCAATGTTTGCATTTGACCTGACTCATAGGCATTACAAACTGGGTGTTTCGAAAGAGCTTTAGCATGAGATGGCTTCAAATGTTTGGTGCTATTCTAATTGTCAGGTGTACATTTTATACGGCAATTTCATCATTGCTGAAGAGACATATGTTTTGTTAGAATAAGAGCCGTTCCCGTCCATTGTTCTGAAGCCAAAACCTTCAAACAATGAAAATACAAATATCCCAACTATAGGCTGATTATTTGAAATGCGAACAAAATGTCAATGTGACCTTGGCCCCTGCAGTATTGAAAGATGAAATTTTAGACGTGTTTCAAAGTCACACATATAAGAACTGTGTTTTATTTGCATGGTTTTGAAATATATATAATATTTTTGAACAGCCTCTCAATTTATATTCTTTGATGGGTAAGTCGGTTTTCTCCCACATCTTATGAGCACATATATATATTTTTAAACAGGGAGTATGGAATCCCCCTGTAAAGGAAAAGAAACGTGAGCACCACAGGCAAGACCTTTTTTCAGCCTAGTGATTTGAGAAAGGGCGAAAGGAAACTGAGGCAATAGAGGGCTAGAATGAGATCTGCTTCTCGCCTTTCTATCTTCAGACCTTTATTGGACAGATTGAGAAGTTTGGTTTGTCCTTTAAGAGAAAGGGGATGCTGGATTAAAATTAAAAGTCCTCTGATGGAGGAAAGGAACCCTGTATCGAAGACCAGTAAAAGAGGGAGTGAAGAAAAGGAAGCACATTCTGTAAGGCTGACCAACAAACTCAAGGTGCTTGAGTCAAACCTAGAGAAATATTGGATTGCACTGGGTTTTAAACAGGGGTAGGCTCCCCTTGCTACCTGTGATGACCATAATAGCTTTAGAAAATAAAGGATCTGCATTTTCTCTGCACATTCGTTTGGTGTGAATACACTAAAAATTTCAGTATACTTTCTTTCAGAGTGAAGCAGGGAAGAACTTTTCCTTTTCCTCCGAAAAATCTGTCTTCCTTTCCTCTTCTTATTTCAGTACCTAAAATGTCATCCTCTTTTCCTCCATTTATGGTCCAGCTGTTTTTTTCCTTTTATCAATATTAGTTTCTTTTTTGAACATTCTTCAACCCACACATTCCTGTCATTGTTTCGAGCATGTAGAATTCCCTTATTTAGATTCTCTTTAAAGTTATTTTATTTTGTTATTTTTTTTTTCAATTTTACTTTAAGTTCTGGGATACGTGTGCAGAACGTGCAGGTTTGTTACATAGTTATACATGTGCCATGGTGGCTTGCTGCACCAATCAACCCACCATCTAGGTTTTAAGCCCCACGTGCATTAGGTATTTATTCTAGTGCTCTCCCTCCCCTTTCCTCCCACTCCCCGACAGGCGTGTGTAATGTTCCCCTCTCTGTGTCCAAGTGTTCTCATTGTTCAGCTCCCATTTAGCATGCAATTTATAAGTTAGCATTGGAGATGTTCTTCTAGAGATGTTCCCCCCAGGCTATTGAGTGATAACCTGACTAAAGGAATCTGAGAGACTTCTTCCCATCAGCAGAGGGTCAAGAGGAAGGCCCATTCTCAATAAACTCACGCACAAACCAATGGTGAAAGGATGGCTCTTAGAAAAGTTATCCATAGTTTGCTTCTGAGAGTTTATATTTATTGGCACAAATGTCCTTCTTTGTCTATCACAACCTGACAGCTAAGAAAACATAGCTTAATCAATAGCTTTCAAACCAAAGAATATGGGAACAATCTGACAGTATAGGACCTGCATTGTTTCTTTAGACTCTGAACACGTGTCCTGTGT
This sequence comes from Cebus imitator, assembly GCF_001604975.1. Lineage (NCBI taxonomy): Eukaryota > Metazoa > Chordata > Mammalia > Primates > Cebidae > Cebus > Cebus imitator. The sequence continues at coordinate 5,345,251 of NW_016107465.1, read as the reverse complement.
TCAAAGGAATGGAGAGAGTGTTAGCCCAGTAAATAAAAATCTCTGATACACTTTAATAATCACAAAGCTTCATTTTAGCTACTTAAGTCCCTTATCAATTTTAAAAAACATATTCTTAACCTTCCTGTTGATTTGATCAATGAGAAAAGAAGAAGGAGGAGAAAAGGAATAAACAGTAACTTATGTGATTCAGGAGGATTATATATGCATTATCATATTTAAGCCTCAGGACAATCCAGAGAAGTCAGTCTCATTATCCCCTATCACAGAGAACGAAACAGGATCATAGAAGTTAAGTAACTCAAAATCACACAGAGAATGAAAGATGGAATTGGCGGTAGAACACAGGTCTCCTAATGTCTGGGCCAATTTTCCTTCCACTGGACAGTGTTCTCTAAGGTTAGAAGAATATTTGTAATTGTGACTTGGTTATGTAACCTCTAAATATAAAGGCCTCGTATCCTCTGCTGACAGATACCTGAAGAAAAGCTTCTCTGGGCTGCAAAGCCACTGAAGTAGATCAAACAAAAATGAGTTGGTGGTGAGCACTCTTTGCTTTTGAGAACACATCTATACACCTTCCTTCTTGCTTTGGTGACAGTTTTCATCTCCAGCACCTTTCACAGTTTTGATCACTTACTGGAATCTGTTGCATAAGAGATCACACACACACACACACACACACACACACATATACACACACACACATACACACACACACACAAAGCTCCCTATTATTCCCAAGGACCATAAATTTGTTCTGGCGAAAGCCTGCATAGCACAGCAGACGGCCTCTCAGCAATGAGGTGAGTGTTAGCTTCAGTTTCCCTGGAGAAGGGAGGTTGCACATAGGGTTATAGTTTATGGAGGGGGAGGAAAAGGGGAGAGTAACCCTCTCTCCATTAGGAGAGTGAGTGAGCCCTTGAATTTCATTGGGTCATCTAAATAGAAGCCAGGCTCTTAAGCTGATAGTATAAACTGGAACACAAGTATGGTACAATTAGTGCCAGATTTTCTTTTCATATTTTTAAAATTTTGGGCAAAAATACAGATTTAGCAAACAGGCTACACTGAGCCCAAAAGGGCTGGCATCCTCCCAAGGGGGCATGAATACTTCACTCTAGTGAGTCTAACAGAGTCACCTACTGGCTGAGCTCTGGACTTCCAGGGCAGGCTCTGTGGGCCCCTGTGATTGACCAATGCTCCCCATCTCTGACAAGCTTATAAATAAATGAAAATAATAATAATTACATTTAGTCATACAGAATGACTAATTGCACACTTAGCATGTGTGCAAATAAGCAAACATTCATAGAGGTCTGGGTGGATGGGGTGGGTAAAGCATCACCCATTCACATGTTTATTTTTAAAAATGTCTTTACTACATCTGATCAAGGAATGGTAAAGGCATTGTAGTCCTCCTATCTAAACAAAGTCAGGAGTTCAAATTCAACCAAAGAACATTATGAATTACCGTTTTTTTAAAGCACCATATTAAAAGAATTGTGGTATGGATAAAAAATATTAATTCCAGCAAGATAAATCCTGCAATAAACTCAAGTGACCCATTAGTAGAATATTTTCATATAAAGCACCAATTTATGGGGCAAATTTAAGGCACTGATGGATCTGTATTGGGGGAGGAACAGTTCCCATGAGCAGAACCCACAAGATAATGCTGACTTGTGGCATCTGTGCTATGTGTCTGCTCCTTTGCTGCCTCTGGCGGGATTAGGTAACTATCGGCAACGTTGGGACTGGGCCCCTATTAATCAGCATGAACAAACTTCCTGCTCTTTACTGGGAGGAATCATGAATTGGAGGACTAAATATAGGCAAACAAATCCAATAACGAAACCCTCACAGCCAAGACATAAGCAAATATAAATCCCTCTTGTGTTATTACAATGCCTACCAACCTAATTGAGAACACATTCATTTTGAGCTAAATAAATTACCGCTACAATTATATAACCTTGAGGTCACCTCCTTTAGGACTCGGCCAACACTTGTATTAACTATTCCACGCTTTACTGTAAGTGGCCTCAGCCAATCAATGCCAGATAAATGCTGCTAAAATATGCATTTAATTAACCTAGTCCTTCATTTATTTGCTATTTTAGCCCAGGGATGAAGAAGAAAGTGACGTTAAATTGTGTGCATTCTCAAACAAGACTTCAGAATGGAGAGCTTTTTCTTTCCAGTCAAAGCACTCTCTTCCTTATTAATCTGGCCAAGAGAGAACATTCCTCAGACTTTAACAGAATAGTACATCCATCTGAAGAATGGGGCATTGCCTGTGATATTTATAACCCCACATTCAAGGAACCAGCTCCTTCCATTTTCCTTAGAGAGATGGATTTCCTTAGAGAAATATCTTTTGCACTGATGGTTCAGTCCCTCTCTGGCTGTGAACAATTATTGCAGTACCTTTACAGTCACACGGATCCAGTGGCAATTATATTACTCATTTATGGATTCATGAATTACTTTATTGTTTCAAGCTATAGAGCTGATTTTGGTTGTGTGTTGAAATATTCTGATCTCGTCCTTGTCCCAGTGTTATGCAAATAATCCTAGCAGTACTTACCTGTTAGGTTGTATGTTTTTCACCAATACTTTTCTTTTGGTTTTGATACTGCTGTTGTAGGCACATTATTATTCACTGAATATCCATCTGCTTGCTCACATATCCCAGCTGTGTTCGTCGAAGCCAGGTGGCACTGGGCTGTGAACAGAAGTGATGTGTGTTACTTCAGGCTGAAGCATTCAAGAGCTGATGCACAACTTTCTACCTCTCTTTGTTCCACAGTGATCCTGAAAGTTGAAATGGCCAAGGTGTAAAATGAAAGCAGCACAGCTTGTGGAGTCACAGGATAGAGGAGAGCTGCTTTGACAGGTATTCTGTCTTACACTGCTTTTTGCATGAGCAAGAAAGAAAGCTTTGTTTTATTAAACCACTGAGATTTCAAGGTTTGTTTATCATAACATAATCTAGCCTGTGTTGACAAATATAATTGGCTTCCATGGTAATAAACAAATCTATATTCTATAGCACTAAGTAACCACCTAAACTGCAGTAATTTGGATCTAATTTGCATGAATATTAATTCTTTTAAACAAGAAAGGAAAATTATGATATTCCCACAGACTCCATACTTTCAGAATAAGCTATTTGTTCATTAATTTTTAATGAGAAACATTCATTATTATGAATTCTTCGACAAGAGTTTGATTTTCTTTTTGGTAAGTGATGACCATAATTAAGCTCCTCATAATGAACAGAGCAATTTTTAAACAGTACAATTTATATAATGCTTCTCCTCTGGGAGACTTAGTTTTCTCAATAAAAAGCAACAGTATATCTGTGACTAAGGTCTCATAGCGCATGAGGATTTGTAGTTATTATTACATTCACCTCTGCTTTCATTGATTCATTCATCCATTGACACTTATCTTTTCTGCACTTTTTGCAGAACTGAATTTTACTCAAAGCCTGCATTTTTAAAAAGAAAACTTTAAATATTGTACATTACAGGATGCTGGGTTACTGGGAATATAACATTTCTCCCAAAGGGCTTTCTTGTTATTACTGGCTTAATGGCTTCATTTACCTATGTAGTTCAAAATCTCTTAAAGTCTATCATTCACTTCTATAACACATACACTAAAGTCAATCATTAGTTAAAATACTAACAATATTGTTCAGCAGCATTTGATATTGGAGAAAAGGATACAAATAGAACCCTCTCTTATCTAGTTGCACCATTAGGAGATGCCTTAATGAGTTATATCTCACCCCAGATCACAATCAGAAATAGTTGCTGGACAATGCTAGCCTACACAAAATAACTTTTCTGTAGTTCCCAACCTTAATACTTTGGAAACTCGTAGCACTTCTGCCTCGCTCATCTTATCTGTAGTGAAGGCAAACAGGAACAGACAAATCTGAAGGTAAAGAGGCCCAAACTGGGCAGGATCCAGTTGACATTAACTCATTGTCCCCTTTTTATACTACCAAGTCTCACAGGTCAGATGTCAAATAGCATTCTGAATCCCAGCACGTTTTTACAAAGTCATTGTTTTCATTCACTGTTTCCCACAGGTAATCTTGGTCCCTTCTAAGAACTTTCACAGGGTGAATCTTTCACTGCTCTGTAATTTAATATTACAATCCTTCCTCTACCCACTGTATCTATATTCCTGATGCCTCTAAGTCTACTCTATTTTTACTCAGAGCACTTTCCATTTTAAAAAATACAGTATACTTATTATATTAATATTTGCTAGGTATTGTTACTACTGCACTAGAATATAGGTTCCCTAAGGGCAATGATTTTTTTATACCTTTGGTTAATGATATAAATGTGGGTACATACAAAGCATGCACTAAACATTTTTCAGGGAATAAATGAACCAATAAATGAATGAAAGTTTCCCTGGTCCAATAAAAATATTCTGATACTTATTTTCCTGATATTCTTTTGTATTCATCCAAAGTCTACTTTGCCTCTGGTCATCTTGTTCCTGAATCTCATTCATTCTTCAACTGATCCTGTCAGCTTGTCACATGGCTGACTTGCTTCACAATTCTCCAAGTTTTCTACTTTATTTCTAGGACCCTGACCAGTGTATTTTTTCTGGCATAATGTCTTTCTGGGCAGAAGATCTAGATAATTTCCCATGTGTGTTCCCACGGACAGGGCTAACCAGAAATGATGAGGTCCTATAGATGGATTTTGGTGACCATCATACATTAAATTTAATTTAAATTATTTAAAATCTAATTATAAATTTATTTTAGGAGATATCTTTGGTAAAATAATACATATGCAGTGTGATTTAGAAAAGAAAAAAAATAAAATCATCCATAACTCGACTATGAGGGAAATCTGTAGTTATTATTTTAATAGCATTATTTATTATCTCTCTTTGAACTGACTTCTTAAGTTAAAACCAATCAAATTAATTCATAAAAACAGAGTTCAAGCAAAGCTTATAAATGAATACAACAGGAAAAGAGATTAAAATAGGATGCTCGGAATTAGAAAAAAGACAGCATTTTATAAATGAAGGGTGCACTTCCAGAGTTTTCTGACCTCAAGTCACTATTAAGCAAGTTGAACTTACAGAACGCAGAGCTCATGTCTATGAAAGGAGCTTTGTGTAGAAACAGTTTCAGGGAAAGTTCTGATCTCAAAGAAGGAGAATATCGCCCAAACCAATTGCACTGTTCAGTAGCACTTGGATGACCAACTCTCCCAGTTTGCACACGATTGAGGGGTTTCTTGGGTTGCTGGTCTTTCCATGCTAAAACAGAGATAGTCCCAAGCAAACTGGGACAAGTGGGTCACATGAGCAGTATCTCAAACTGCTTGGGCATCCGGGGGAAAAAACACCCCAAATCCTACACATCCTTTTTTTTTTTGTATGTAAATCTTGTCTTAAATAATTATTTAGTATTTGGCCAATAACGGTGCTGTTAGGAAATTCTTTATGATTGAAATTTTAAAATAAAATATACTCTGACACAGTGATGGTAAAAGAGGGACCATTCCTCAAAACTAAATCAAAAGCTAAAGTGGGCCCAAGCTGATATTAAGAGTACAGAAGCACCTTCATTTCATTCAATTGCAGGAAATCAGTTCTTATCAATGTCTTTGCATCTGCCAGGCAGAGTCAGCAATAAAAGAAGACTGTAATTCAAGTGATTTGGATTAACTGACAGGCAGGAAAAACTCCCTTTCTTCCAGACCCTGGATGGAACAGAATGGTGTGCTGTGGCATCCAAAGCAGGCCTCAGACTGAGTCAATCTTGAGGCAATTAAAAAAAATAAGGATTGGACATTTTCTACCGAAATTGTATAAGGCAACTATCTGTCTGGGTGGTGTGTCTAAGAGGATGGCAGTGGAAAGAGGAAATTCTGAGTATTCAGGATGTCTCCCTCTTTGCTTTTGTTTACTAATACTCATCAAGAAAGTGATTCTACCCAGGAAACCAAATTAAGAGCGACTAAGAAAAACACAAAGCTAAAAAAAAAAATCTTCCAGCTTTTGAGAGAAAAAGATAGAAGTAAAAATTGGAATTAAAATTGAGAAGAGATTTTCCAGAAGTCAAATTTTTAGGGTTAGAAGAAGAGAAGATTAAGTTGTGATAGCACTGTCATGACAGAAAGCTGCATGAGAAGTATGAAGTATTTGAAGCAATCTAAAAACCAGCTTTTTGTTCCAAATTACCAAAGTACTTTTAAGGAAATGCATACTTGCCTGTTGTGTTAAGGGAGTGGCAAACAAGCCTGCCTCCCACAGAAGATTTTACTATTGAAAAACTGCTCTTGATGTATTAGTGTTATACTAGTAACTCACAATCAATCAAAGAGTAACAGAAACTTAAACATAATAAAAATGCTAAAATCAAAAAGATTACTCACATTTCCCCTTAGGTAATTATAACTCATTTGAATATCACTTCCCAATTTAGTCTCCCAATCATTCTGTGATTTAAGCATTTATATTATTTCTATTTTACATGCAATAAAACTGAGGTGAGGCTATTTGTAGTTTACTCAAGTTTTCACTGCTATGAATTTCAATGGCTACAATTGCGCTTAGGTCTTTTGGGTCTGAATGTTATCCTATTAACATAAAGCAAGAGTCGAGATCATGCCACTGCACTCCATCCTGGGCGACAAAGCGAGACTCCGTCTCAAACAAAAGGATTATCTCTGCATTACATTAGTAGGCATAGAAGTTTCTGGTCACTCACTTCAGCAATTGCAGTGGCCAGAGACTTATTACTCTCTTCATGTTGACATAGTCATGAAACCTCAGGGGTTATAGCTGAAAAATCAATGCCAGATGGCTGTAGAGTAGAGACTCCTGAAGACTCTGCTACTGTCAAGTCACCCCAACAGAAATGTCCTCGATGCTGATAGAGATGGAGATAACACATGCAGGCCATCTGTTCCAGCCACGTGGCTTTGAACAAGGAAAACCTCTTAGGGTATAATGAAGACTAGCTACAGGCAAAGGAACATCTAGGATACATTCTTATTTGTCTGTTGGTCATTAGCTAATTGTGGATGGGGATAATTAAGACAGGTCTCCAAAAGCTGACCCACAGTTCAGCTACTACCTACTACTGCTGACCATGTAGGAACATGTCGAATGATGTGAAATTAATGTTGTTGGCAAAATTGCTAAACTACTTCAAGAAAGTCCAAATAAGCTTCACTATAATTTTTATTTGACCAGAATATGTTACTCTACTTTTTCTCAATATATTTGAGGTTGCTTTTAGCAAAAGACAAAGGTGAGTAGAAGTAAACTAGAAAGGCTAAAGATAAACATGATCAAAACTGATCACTACCTGTAGCACATGTATTGCAACCAACTGGTACAGAATTGTGATTGTAATAGGGGACATTTTAAATCAAATTAGGGGCATTTCAAGCATTGGAATGTGTTACGTAATCAAGAAACTGCTTAATAATATTACACCAGAAAGTCCAAAATCACTTCTTTTGGCTTTGATAGTGATGCATAAAACCCAGACGTGACTTCTGCCCAAGGGTTGTATCATGACATTGTACTTACGCTTGGGATCCTGGAAACCTGGTTTCCAAGAAAATATGTAAAGTAATGAAACTTCTTGCCTAAAGGTGCTTGCCTGGAAACACCCCTCTCTGAGAGAGGATTGTGAGGGACACCGTTGGTGTTCTCTTGCTGATGCATTTTGGCAAGGTTAGGAATGCTAAGGCAAGAGGGTTCTTGTACACTGTTTGCTTTAAAATAGAGTAAGAGCTCTTCAGTATATGGCTTCAAAAAAGGGATCAATTCTTTAAATGCTTTACAACGATCATTTAAACAAGGAATCTATTCAAGTTTAGGTTGGAGGCCATTTAATCATTTAGCACTGGTATTTCTAAGTAGATTTGCATTCCCTGCTGTTGTCCAACTTTTTAAATAATTAGACGTGTTGGGGCATCAATAATCTGGTATAAAACAAGCAGATATTCCATAGAAGTTATTTACAGAGACTCAAACATTTGAAATTACCACAATATCAACACTAGGACCTTTTAGAGCAGATGTTCCCAAACTTTTTCAATTCATGGTGACCCTGGGGCAAAATATATACCTAAAAATTATTTATTAAATAATTATGTCCAAACAAGTCAATATATATTTATGCTCTACCAATTTTAGTAGCCATTGAAAAAATAATACACACATATGGAAAAAATATTATTCTTATTTTGTTATTAAATAACCACAGCTATTTACTAATAGGATGTGCATACCTGTTGCACACTGCGTAACTTCTCAAACCTTGGACTCAAACTTGGTAATGCCACCCTCATTTTTCGGTCCACATTAAATTTTGCATAGTACTTGATTGATATTACAACAACTGAATACCCAGCTACACAAAAGTATGGTGTAATCTAGTAAATATAGAGTTAGTTACTGTTGAAACCGCCAACTTGCTGGAGCTAGTAGTTGGTGTGGCATCCACATTTCCTGCAACTAAGTACTGTAGTGTCCCTTCCATGATTTAAAATATTCCATAGTGCCCTCTGAATTCACTGCAGTGCACTTAGGTAGCTTTTGATTGATAGGTGGGGAGCTGCAGCTATAAACAGTTGTAACGATACCTTTGAGCAATAACAATAATACTCTTATTGAGATGTTGCACTCAAGAGACTGACAAAATTAAAAGCAAAAGCTACTTTGAACATATTCTTATAAGTCACAACTCATCTGGAATGTAAAGAGAATGTGAGCATGGTGGTCAACATTGGTTGTGAACATTGGGAATTTTTGTTGTTCTTCTCAACGAAAGAGAAAGAAGTATGAAAGAATTATGTTTGTCAGTGGCTACGCAAGCCTGGCTGTTTGGAAGGCTGGGTGCAGAATGCAGTAGAGATGGATTAGAAGCTGTAGAGTATGAAGGCATCATCTAAATATTCTAAATAACAAAGAGGAAACTCTAATAGTGCATGCTTTCTCCCTTTATTGATTTCTTTGTATTTTGCCTCAATCTCTTTAGAAAGGTATTCTGCATAAATAATTATGGTTAATCACACATCTTAAGAAAACTGTCCTTTTAGACATGCAAGTCATACGAATCCCACCATAACCCTTCTCACAATTTTGCAGCTTTCTGAACAAATGATTCAGTAGCAATTCTTATTAGTGTTAAAGATCAAAACCAGAAAAAATGAACATCCAGAGAAGTCATATACTAATGATACCTAATTTCTGTATTTCATTCTGTTCACATTTTCTAAAGAACTTTGGAACAAGCAATCAATTGATGAAAATAAGACTTCAGCAATGATTAACACGTTTTTTCATTTTTTAAAAAAGCTTCATAATATGTTTTTCAGAAGAATTTGCTGGGTCACAGAGACATGTAAGAAGTCAGTGTATTGTGAAGTGAAGGCATTTACTTTTTTGTGCTGGTTGAACTGCAAATTAACTGCATGGTCTTAGGTCAAAGCCACTTGGCCTCCCTGTGCCTCCCTCCTGCATGCACAATGATGGTTAGATGTCTCTAAGGCCCTTGTGTTGCAACACTGAATAGTCTATGAGCTTTTCTCTCTGGTGGATTTTTGCTGTCTTCTGAACAGTGTAAGTATCCTTGACCCAATCCGTCAAATAGTTGAATTAAAGAAACAAGGTGTTACTGCTGAAGAATTGTTTTTATTTAAAAAAATTTAAAATTGTAGTTAAAAACACGTAACATGAAATTGGCCATTTTAACCATTTCAAAGCATATGATTCAGTGGTGTTAAGTACAGTCACATTGTTATGCAACCGATCTTCAGAACTTTTTCATCTTGCAAAACTGAAACTTCATATTCGTTAACCAATAACTCCCCATTCGCCCCCTCCTCACTTCCTGCCAACCACCCTTCTACTTCCTTTTTCTATAAGTTTGACCAGTCTTGATACTTCATACAAATGGAATCATACAGTATTTGTCTTTTTGTGATTGGTTAATTTTACTTAGCATAATGTCTTCAAGATTGACTTAAGTTGTAGCATGTGTTACAATTTCCTTTTGTTTTTAAAGGCTGAATAACATTTTTGCATGTACACACCACATTTAATTTATCCATTGCTAGACACCTGGGCTGCTTCTTCCTCTTGACTATTGTGAATAGTGTTGCTATGAAGATGGGTGCAACTACTGCTGAGTTTTAAAGGAGAAGAATGCATATTTATTTTCCTCACACCCCAAGGACATCACAGTACTGTCAATCTTCTGATTTCATCTAGAGAGTTTCCAGAGGTAAGGGAAGTAGGTCACCAGGGTGCTTAAAATCCATTCTGGTAGACCTATAGGAAGATTATTTGAAATATTATTTCCAGATGTGTCTTAGGGCTAAAATGTGTTTCCTTCTGTTTTATTACCAGTGATTACAGGAAACAACAGGCAAAGAGAAAAACAAAGTTTTGTCTTCCAGAATGTCTTTGCTATCAGGACAGTTTTACTGAGAACCTGAATCTCCATAGATATGTTTCATTTCTAATTAGTTACAGATCCCAACCTTTGTGAGAAAAGTCTCATGGGGATTTAAGATTCAAGCCAGATTTATTTTTTAAGCAATAGGCTCAGAACTTTTCAAGGAAAAGCTGTTTTTTGTCTTGTTTTAATGAAAGAAAATCACTTTTTCAATCAGATTAAAACTCCTACTTTTAGTTATTCAGTCACTAAATTAGCATATATATCTTTGACTTTAGATGCAGCAAATCATTGCCTGATAACTGAAGCCACTTCTGTGCTTCCAATACTTGTATTTTGTTTGTTTGTTTTTGTACCTGCTGCTACTCAAGTACTTTCTTTTCTAAGCAGGCTACATAAAGCTCATGTTGAGTTCAGCTAGAAAATCTTTTAATGAAGAAAAGTTTTCAACATCACTGACAATATTTTTTATCTTATCTACATATAAAATTTTGGGTTAAATGTCATCAGGGGAATCCATTCCAAATTAGATGTTTAGTTTGAAATAGAAAAAACAAGTTACACTTAAATAGGAAAATAAGTTGCTGACAATTCATAATTTCTGTCTTTCAGCATCTGTGATGAAAACAGGTGTAGAGGTCTCATGCATGCATCCCTCTAGCTAGACCTCCATATTGAAGGCTTTTAAGTCACCATTGTCTATATATATGCAATGTAAGCCATATTTTAATTTTTCTAGTAGCTATATTAAAGAATAAGCAGGTGAAATTAATTTTAATAATATGTTTTATTAATCCAATATAAAAATCTTATTTCAAGACATAATTAATATAAAATTATTAATGAGGTATTTTACCTTTCTTAGTATGAAGTTTTCAAAATACTGTACGCATGTTGTACTTCATAATCCATCTCACTTTGGAGCAGCCATATTTCAAGGCTCATTAGCTGCATGTGGTTAGTAGCCACCATATTGGAAGGTACATGCAGATTTAGATGATCACTTTCATTTCAACTGTTCTGCCTTATATACATTTATATTTATATGTATAATTTATATTATCATTTATATTTATACATGCATTTCTAGATATTCTAAACTTTTAAAAAGCTCGATGTTCAGACACCCATGAGTATCTATCTTACTGAAAGTTTCCTTACTTCACAAAGCAATCCATCACAGGTTTTCTTTGCAGAGTGAGAGCTTCTGGTTTATTTCAAATAATTTAATTTATAGAACTATAATATTCAAATGATTTTTAAAGAGTAACACACAAACTATGTAAACCAAAAAACCACCTGTATATCCTTAGAATAAAAGAATCTAATTGGAATGGCAACCTTAGCTCTCCTGGGTAATAAAGAAGAGATGAAGAGTGAGTCAGGATAACTTTCCATCTGGAATATCTATTTATTGCGGTTCTCTCTTCACTGTGAGAGGACAATTACTTTCCTGCTACTCACATATTTACATGGCACTTATTTTATTTAGGTCAGTACAAAGAGTTTCTATGTCCAGAGTATAAAGGATGTACACATCTTCCTTTTGATTCCAGGATTAAACACACACACACAGAGTAGGTTAAATGTGAACAGCAAAAACGTAAACTTACACTTTTTATTTCTTTGTAGAGAGTATAACTCCGTTAAAATCTGAAACTCACATATTTTCAACTTCAGCTCCCTTAATGTGACAGAGGGGGAAAGACTAAGAATCACTGAATGACTTATAGATCATCAAACATGTAGCCTACTCAGTAAGTAGCCGCCATTGTTTCTTTTTAATAGAAACAGTATTTCCTCTTCCCTGCTTTGCTCTTTTTCCCATGCCCTGTCTTTCTCCTGCTTCCAGGTCTAGCTTCCTCTGTTTTTCATTGTAAATGTCAAACCCTCTGAACAGTAATAATATCAATCTGGATAGTTTTAAGCTTGGTGAATCCTCAGCTTAAGTCTCATGACAAATTTTCATTTGACTTGTCACAATTGGCAAGTTTTGATGTCTTCTGAGACATCTTAAAAACATTCTAATTTTTCTACTCCTTAATAGGATATTAAGGATATCCTTATTCCCTGGGAATATCAAGTAACCAGCAAGAATAAATAGTGGGACTTTGTTGGTCAGGGAGGGGAAGGGAATGCAATGGAAAGGAATTCCCCAAAGAGACAAAGAAAATGCTTGGAACATTAAAGAAAGCAGAGTTTGGTGCCAGTGGGCCACTGCAACCACAGGTTTGTATCAGTGAGTACTGACATAATAGTCTGAAAAGTTGAGAAGGGCCAGTTTGTGAATGATCTTAACTGCTGGGTTTGGTACTGAGTTTTTTTCTCCATATAGGCAGTGGGAAACCAGCCACTGATCTGTGTGTGTATGTGTGCATGAACAAGGGTGTGTTTCAAGCAAAATGGTGACATGTTTAGGCAGTGACCTAGAAAAATAATTGTGTTAACGGACTCAATATAGCAGAGGGGTTTGAATTAGGAAGGCCAGATGAGAAATGGTTGCAACAGGTCATAGGAGAGCTAATTTTGGATACTAATTGCTTAGTATCTGACATTGATTGAGAGTTGTATGCATTTTCTCATTTAAATCTCACCATAGTCATACAAAGAAGATTTTGTTATTATTCCCTTTTTAAATTAAAATTGGAGTTCAGGGAAGTTAAAGAAACTTGTTTAACAATAAGCAACTGACTTATATCATTGGTGTTCGAATATTCTGTTAAAATCATGTATCAAATGAGTGAAAAAGTTTTGAGCATCCTTTTCAAATACAGGCATTCTAATTTGTAAATTTTTATATTCATTACTGGCTATCCACATACACATGCTAAATATTAATAAAGCTTATTATTTTAGTGCAGCCCAGTGAGTGATTTCGTGTAGCCCCTGGTTTATACATACCCTGCTCTGGAGACTACTGGTCTATATAATTGAATTGGAATGTCTAAGACATTGCATATGTCTTTGACAATAAACCCTATACAGATCTTCCTCTATTTACAATGGGGTTATGTTTCAATAAATTCATTTTGAGTTGAAAATATCATTAAGTTAAAATTGCATTTAACGTGCCTGACATACTGAACATCACAGCTTAGACGAGCCTACCTTAAATATGCTCAGGGCTGGACGCGGCGGGTCACGCTTGTAATTCCAGCAATTTGGGAGGCCAAGGCAGGTGGATCATTTGAGGTCAGGAGCTTGCAAACAACCTGCCCAACATGGTGAAACCCCGTCTCTACTAAAAACACAAAAAATTAGGCAGGTGTGGTGGTGGGCACCTGTAATCCCAGCTACTCAGGAGGCTGAGGCAGGAGAATTGCTTGAACCTGGGAGGCGGATATTGCAGTGACCGAGATTGCACCATTGCACTCCAGCCTGGACAACAAGAGCAAAACTCTATCTCAAAACAAAAAGAAAAACAAAAACAAAAACAACCATGCTCAGGGCACTTACACTAGCCTACGATTGGGCAAAATCGTCTAAAGCAAAGCCTACCTTATAATAAAATATTGATTATCTCAGGTAATTTATTGAATACTGTACTGAAAGTGAAAAACAGAATGGTTGTGTGCGTATTCACAAAGTACAGTTTACCAAATGTGTATTGCTTTTGTACTATCTAAAGTTGCAAACTCCTGAGTCAAACCATCATAAGTTGGGGTCCATGTGTACTTCTGAGACCTGGCTGCTTTGTAAATTGATGCTAACTTTTTGGCACCTGAAGGCATCTGAATTTGAAACTCCATATTAAACTTCATTGTCAGGCTAAGCAATACTCTTACTACTTCCATACCTTCAGATGATCCCTGTTTGTATTTGTTTTTTGACTTGCTCTTACGTTATCAGTGATGTAGAAATGTTTTTAAATGGTTAAGCTTAGAGTTAATACTACTGATCCTTTAGTTCATCCCACTGACACTACAAATGAAAAATAGGAGAGAAATATAACAAAAAGCTATTTGAATTGGAGGTAGAGCTTGTTAAGAGATTCAGAATTAAAACTCAGATTTCCAAAGCTCAGTGTTTTCCTTTAAGATACGTAGGCTACCTTGACGGTGGTTTAATAGGCAAATATTTTGAGCAATCAGACAGCATTTTATACACTTGTTAATGGGATATGTGATTGGCTGTAGAATTATTTAGTAACTTTTACATGATTATGATAATTATTAGTGGTTTTAAACTCTGGTTCCTTAGAATCATTTGTGAAACCTTTTAAAAATACTAAAGCCCAGGGCCTCACTTGCAGAGGCTCTTTTTATATCATTCTGGGATGTGCAATCAGGAATTCATACTTTAAAAAAGCTACTCAGATGATTATAAAGTGTAGCCAGGGTTCTGATCTTTGAGTAAGACCTACCCTGATATAATACCTGCCTTGGAGCAACTAGGAGACACGTATGACTGTGAATACCAGGCCTAAAATTGTTGTGAAATTATCTTCCAGCCATATCATGTAGATAAAAGAGTTAAGATACAGAGATTTTGAGAGCTCAGAAGATTAACTTAATAGATAAATATCTAATCTTGGACTTTGTAACCAAAGAAAACACATTTAGTTTGGAAATGACTCTGGACTATGTAAAAATTGTTATAGGCTTTCAAAACAACAAAAATATAAACCACTTAGTAACAAATCTAAGAAAAACTGTGGAACCATCAATGAATACAACCAAAAAACATTTCTGATGAATATTAAAGATGAGTCTAATAAAAGGAACATTTTATGCTTCTGAAGAGAAATGTTCAGTATTTCCTAAGTCAGCAACAGTTCCAGTTAATTTTAAGACTGTAATTTCAATTAAAATGAAAAATTGTCAAATTTTAAAGTTTATGTAGAGAGATATGTAGGCAAGAACATAAAAATAAATTTAGATATACAAGAAAAGAATTGCACTGCAGTTGTTAAAAAGTACTACATAGTTAATTAAAACAGTGGGTATTGGTGCAAGAATGGACATGATTTGCAGAGCAGAATAGATATTAGACACAACATTTATACATAAGAATATCATGTATTTAAAAGTCACTACTTCATATTAGAAGAGAAATAAAGAATTATTGAATACCAATTCTTAGGAAATTGGTTAACACTTTGGAAAAAAAGTTTATATATATATACATAATGCACATGTATAGATATATACAGTTTGAAAAAAATCTATTATTTATATGTATCTACATTGCATGTTATGCCAAAATAAGTTGCAGATATATTAGAGAGTTAATGCAGAAAACGGAGCTATTAGACAATTAGAAAATGCAGTACTGACAATCTTATAGTAGGAAATATAAGATTTGTAAGTTAATATTAGTAAATATGTAGGCATTTTCAAATACAAAAGAAAGAAGAAAATAATTTTGACTACGTAAAATATAAAAACTTCTGTATGTCCAAAACACACCATAAATGAAATTAAGAAACAACAGACACACTATAACAGACCTTTGCAACCAAATGTCAGAGTATAGATATAAAGAGTTTTATGAATCAATGAATAAAAGACAAGTATCTTACCAGGAAAATGGGTAATGAACAGTAGACCTGCAATTCTCAAATGAGAGATACAAATAGGTAGGCAAAAATTCCAGCGTGTGCAAAGAATATGTAGCTCAGTGGTAATCAATTTAGTGAACAAAAATATAAAATGAACAGCTAGACATTATGTCTACAAAATGTTCAAATGTTTAAAATATATAAAATGTTGTTGGGAGGATGGAGATAAGTGTTAGGGCATTATTATAATTCCCTGTGATTGAGAAGATTAATTGGTACAACCCTCTTGAAGGAAGCAACATGATTAAAAAATTAAGACTCTTCTTTGATCCAGAAATACTACTTCTAGAAATCTATGTTAAACAAGATAGATTCCTATCCGAGATGAGTAAAATTATATATATTTTGGGTGCTACGTATACCCCCACAGAATTCTATGCAGCCATAATAAGAATGAGATCATTTTCTTTGCAGGAACATGGATGAAGCTGGAGGCCATTATCCTCAGCAAACTAAGGCAAGAACAGAAAAACAAATACCGCATGTTGTCTCTTTTAATTGGGAGAGAAATAATGAAAGCACATGGACACATAGACAGGAACAACACACACTGGGGACTATTGGAGGGTGGAAGGTGGGAAAGGGAGAGGATCAGGAAAAATAACTAACAGGTGCTAGGCTTAATACCTGGGTGATGAAATAATATGTACAACAAATTCCCATGGAACAAGTTTACCTATATAACAAACCTGTACATGTAGCCCAAACTTAAAATTAAAGTTAAATTTACAAAAGTTAAATTAATATTTTTTATAAGTTTTGTTCATCATGATGCTATTTATAATACCAAACATGAGAAAACCTAATGCCCCCCAAATTAAGGAATAGTTAACATAAATTATGGTAAGCCATGCTAAAAAAAGTAATTTTCAAAAATATAAAATCAAGAATCTCATGAAAATATATGAATGCATATTAAAGATTTTATTCTACTTACTAATTAATGAGAAAATCTGTAAGATGTTAAGACTGCCTCAAAGAGCATTTGAGGAGTTAGTATTTATTAACAAAAGAGCATTTGAGGAGTTAGTATTTATTAACAATTAATAAATGACTATTAGTATAATAATGGTTCAGTTGTAAAACTAGCTTATATCTTAAAGAGCAATAACCCCTAAACTTTGGAGTTATATTCCCTTTGGAAAGAAAATATTTACATTTCAGGAAAAATTCCACAGGTTAACATTTAACTTTACTAATTCTGGAATTTTTGCTAAATAGTAAAAGGTAAGTTGAATACATTTTATCTTTATAGATGATCTTATGGGTGGCTTTTGCCTGAGTTAACATAGAAAGGGCTCAGTTTTTTGCCATATTTACAAGTTTTGTGTATTTTTTCTTAACAAGCCACATGTGAAATGCTAACAATCATTAAAATTTGTAGCATAGATAAATAGGTATATGGAAAAATGTTCACAATATTTCATTAAATGGGAAATAAAGCAGGTCAATACAGAATTACATAGTTTGATCTTAGTTGTAAAAACAATGGGTAAAATCTGTAAAGTATGTACATAAAAACATAAATCATATTTATCAGAATAGTAATAGTGCAC
Organism: Cebus imitator; assembly: GCF_001604975.1. Taxonomy (NCBI): domain Eukaryota; kingdom Metazoa; phylum Chordata; class Mammalia; order Primates; family Cebidae; genus Cebus; species Cebus imitator. Next base: position 5,327,661 of record NW_016107465.1, on the reverse strand, counting down.
TTTCTGGCTTTAGCTCTGATATGTAAACAGCTTGGAAGTCATCACTCTATTTTTACAACAAGAAATAGCTGAACAAAGCGACCCAGTTGAGAACTGAAGTTGCAGGGCCAACTACTACTCTGAAATCTGGAGAGATAGACAAATGCTTTGAGAGTCACAGCTGATATTACCTTACCTGGAATAGAATCATCCGGAGCCATAAACTGGTAAAACATCTGATTGCTAATTTCAACAAACTGCTGCAGGTGGAGTGTGGAAGAATGTGACCATGAGAAACTCCTGCGGGCCACCATCTTGGAGCACCCCACACTTCAGTGAATTTTAATTTCAGGAAATTTACCAGTTTCTCATGGTGAAGACCCAAGAATGATTCACCGTGTGACTTTGGCAGGAGTAGGAAAGACTAATCATTGTGACATACATCCAAAGGATTCTTTATAACAAAAGTTTACTATCTAGGGAAAAAACGTTTACCAGAGCTTTATTCTAGCTAGAAGAAGGGATTTCTTCCCTCTCTAGTCCTTTCTAGACACCCTGTGTCTTCAAAAGTAGGCAAAGCAAAATAAAACGAAACAGCAACATAAAATGATACCACTGTAGAAACACTTAAGGTCATAGAACACAGAAAGAGGCACACTTAAAGACCTAGATTTAATCATAAACTACAGAACACAATCTTTCTTCTCATCTGACCACAATACCACCAGGCCTTCAGTATAACAACTGTGGATTATAGTGGAAAGAGCTGCAAGACACAGACTCTCTCTGAGTAGGAGTATTTAGGGAAGCCCAAAGTCAAAATGGGAGATAAAAACCAGGACACAAGAGGAATTTAAAGACTATGACATCTATAGTTATAAATAATGTCAGAGAGCCTAATTCCTAGTCAGATTAAAATGAATCCTCATACTAATGGTTTATTTACCTCAATTCCTATTATATGATACTACTAATCTGGCTTTCAAGAAAATATCACAAGGCATGCCAAAAAGCAAGCAAAAACACAGTCTGAAGAGGCAAAGCAAGCATCAGAACCACACTTAGATATGCACAGGAGTTAAAGTTATCATACCTGGAACTTAAAATAACTATGACTAACATGTTAAGGTCTCTATTGGAAAAAGTAGTTAATAAAAAGCATTCAGAACAGAAAGCAATAAGTAAAACTATTTGCAGATGACATGATCTTGTATATCCTAATGAATCCACTAAAAGATCATTATAACTAATAAATTCAACAAGGTTGTAGAATACAGAATCAAAAAAAAAAGAGCAAAGGTCTAGAAGGCAATAGTAATTAAGACTGTGTATACTGAAACAAGAATAAACATACACATCAATAGAATAAAATTAAGAATTCAAAAATAAACAAATGTGTTGATGGTTAACCAATTTCAGCAAGGATGCCAAGATCATTTAATGAGGGAAGTCATGCTGCGAAAACTAATGAGCTATATTTAAAACACTGAACTTGCACACTTGCACTGCACCATATTAAAAAAAAAAACACAAAATTGGGAACAAATGGTTTTCCTGGTAAATTCTACCTAGTATTTAGGGAAGAAATAATATCAATGTTACAAAAATTCTACTGGAAAGTTGAAGAGGAGAGAATACTTACTTAATTTATTAGGCACCAATACCCTGATATAAAAACTAGAAGAATAAAATACAAAAAAAATTATGGACTTTCTTAAACTAAGACACAAGAATTCTTAGCAAAATATTAGCAAATTGAATCCAAGAATATATAAAAAGAATTATGTACCCTGACAGTTTGAACTTATTGCAAGTATGCAAATCTGATATAACATTTGAAAAGCTAATCAATGTACTCTACCACATTAACAGATTGAAGAAAAATCTTATGATCACATCAATTGATGCAGAAAAAGCATTTGACAAAATCCACATGCATTCATGATAAACTTAAATTCTTACACTGAAAGTTTTCAGTTTGGTATTTTTGGTCATTTTTTTTTTGAGGAGAGGTGAGACAGAGTCTTGCTCTTTTGCCCAGGCTGGAGTGCAATGGCACAATCTCGCCTCACTGCAATCTCTGCCTCCCGGGCTCCAGAGATTCTTCTTCCCCAACCTCCTGAGTGGTTGGGATTACAGGCAGCTGCCACCATGCCCAGCTAATTTTTGTACTTTTGGTAAAGATGAGGTTTCACCATGTTGACCAGGCTGGTCTCAAACTCCCAAACTTAGGTAATCTGCCCGTCTTGGCCTCCCAAAGTGTGGGGATTACAGGCGTGAGCCATGCTCAGTCTTAATGAAATCAACTATATGGTCTTAATATGCATGAAGAGACGAGCCAATAAACACAAAAGAACTCAAGAAGTGCAACATGGCTAATTAGCAGATGCTTACACAGCTGGCTTTTGTTTAAAGAAAGGCATCTAATTGTTTAAGGGTTTATATATACACCAATTGATTTGGTCAAGTTGAGCTGTTTGGTGAATTATGTCAAAAGTCACGAAGAAAGACCCCTACTGTTTCATCAAGAGCTAACCTTATACTCTTCAGATGAGCTGATCCTATAGCCATCACTGAAAAGATTATTTAAGTATGAATCTATTTTCATTACAAGCAAAATTCCTCTTGACCTACCTGAGGAGCCCCAGGGCAGTGCTGGCTTCTTTGTCCCCTTTTCTGAGAGCGGAAAACGTGTGCAAAACACTCTGGCCCTGCTTCGCTTATGTAAGCAGGCCAAACTAAACTTCAGTCACAGTTGTCTTTATTTTATGAAGATTTAAAGCCAGAGTTGCCCTCATGCCCTTCAACAGCACCTATAAGAAAGATTGCAGCCAACAGCAGGAGGCTGGAGCACGGCAAGGCCACCCAAATTCTGTGTGCTGCTTAGAGTGGTGAGAGCACACTTAAGAAGTCCTTCAAGATTTACTTCACACCCAGGAGCATAATAGGAAATGCCTCCGGGTTCAGGATGGTGCTTTGTGTGTGGATATGTAAAGTAGTGTGCAGTTTCTCTGCCCCAGAAATGACCCTCACAGCATCCTTTTATTTGTAGAAACAAAGTGCAAACAGGGAGGTTGTTCTCAGCCAGGCTATAGCACATGTTTATGATGCTTAGATAATTGCTCACACCTGTTTGGGAAAGAAATTTTTAAACATTCCGTAGGTGTTCTGGGAACTCCACTGCTGCCTTTGCACCCCCAAACTTGGCATTCGAAAATAATAGTTGTTAACGATCCTAGTATTTTTGTTTGTTTTCGTGAGGTTTTGGTAAAACTAGAATTAGTTCACACAATTCCCCTATTTCCAACTGTTGAAGAAAGGAAACTGACCAAATGTCTCTATCTTTTTAAGTTATACTGCTGTAATCTGAGAATGCAAGGTAATTTCCTGATAAAACAGTATATGGTAAAATGCTGGATTCAAATCATCGCTTTCACAAAACGCTTCATACGCACTCCAGTTTGTTAGCCCACTGCACGACTCTTTTCTTTAATTGCGATGCGATGTGTCTCACTTTGAGTAGTATGCCTTTCTGTTAATTTTCTCCCCCATTCAGCTTCGGAATTACCTTGTTAAATTAATCTCATCTTCATTTATTTTACAGTATCTTCATGTTTAAATGCTGATTTTATGAACATCTGCTTCAATCACAGTTGCAAATCCATTAGTTTTATGAGCTGTACATATTTTAGAGAGATTTACTGTTGACCTTTGTTGGTGAATTGAATGTTTTTGTTGTCAGTAACATTTCTGTAATTGATGCCATTGTTACTGCCACCAGGATAGTGGTTTCGAATGAGATATGTTTTGGGAAATCCTTTTGCTTAAACACATTAAATGAGACAGACATCACTTTAAAATTGCGTAGCTTTGGAAAAAATTTAGTGTGTTAAATCTTGCAGCATGAGGGCTGGGTAAACTGCCACTCAATTTTCCTCTACTTTGAAACATTTTAAAAGTTTCACATTTGCTACAAATGATGCTTTTCCCTCCACAGTACTTGCCATTTAATAAAACAATTGGGGAAGCTGCACTACTTATGTAACTGCTACGTGACTATTGATAAATCCATCAATCAAAGGTGAATTGTGCGATCGGCTTTCCACCTCCGTAGAAAAAAAAATACTGTTTTTCACAAAACAGTATAGCAAAATACCACCTACGTGCTCAACCTCCAGTCTCTGGGGAGACATTTTGAATTGCCTCTGTGTGTTAGGGATCTAGTAAAAGGTGAAAGAAATTTTGTTTCTCATAGCAAGCTGATGAAAGTGGCAGGAAGTTAGAAATATCTCCCACTTTAATGAGCAGGCTGACTCTTGCCTTCATCCTGGGGAAGGTAATCAGAATTGGGGTACCTTGGCAGAATGGGGTGAAAAAGCCATACTCATAAAGATGACACATTTATTCTCTAATCTGTCCTAGAGACAACTTTCTAAGAACTTTGGTATGATCATTCCAGTTCTGTACACACTGGTGTGTTCTCAATTATGATGCTGAGAGAATTTGGTTTATTGTAAAAATTATCTATAGTTATATGTCAATTTGTCTATATTCTGAATCAGAAGAAAATTTCGAGTTTCTTCTGATGAAAATGCATTTTATTTATTTTTATTCCGTGCTTCCTTAACCTTTAGATAACAAGTCTTTGATTAGCATATAATAGACTGCTAATTGTCATGTCAAAATGTTGCATTAAGAAATAATTCTATTAAATTCCAAAAGTACATAGCAGTTATAATGTAAAATCATACAAATATATATTTAAATTGAATTTTCTCTTACTAATAAAATATTGTCTTTTTACTCTTCATGATCCAAAGCATAGCTATAACTTTCTCACCTTTTCAAGCACAGAAAACCATTGTAAATCACAATTGTACATAATGATGCTTGTGGTATGTGTCTTTTGGCATCTGTATTACCTAATAAGAAAAAAAATACACTGCTCTTGCCTTTTTATTATGTTGACCAAAATGCTCTCTCTTTTTTTCCCCCCACTTCCTGGTTACAAAAATAATGCTATTGTAGAAATCTCGGATAGACATAGAAAAGTATCAGAAATAAATAAAAATTACCTGCTATACAGTGTAAGTACTGCCAATATTTAAAAATATTTCCTTTTGAATATGGTTTTATATCCTGATTTTATCACTAGACATTCTGTCATCTTTTTGTCATTATAAAATCTACAAAAAGACAAGCTGTGATACTTGTACATTATTCCATCAAAAAGGTCTATAATAACAGATTTAACTATTTACCTAGTTTTGCACAGAGAGATTGATTCTGATTTTTTAAGTATCAAAAATAATATTGTGATAAATACGTTTGCATGTAAATATCTTTGCACATAGCTAAATTTTTATTCGGGTTAAATTCTCGAATAGGATAACAGTAGGATAACAGTAATTTTATTAAAGGAAGCATACATTTGAAAAGTATCTAAATTTTGAATTTACAACCCTGCAGCAGAGAATGAGACTATTCATTTTATATTCTCACTTATGGTGGCTAGTGGATTTTTTTTTAAATATCTTGAAAAATGAAAAATACTTAATTTTTGTTTTAATTTTACCTTGCATTTAAAAAATTCTTGAGATTTAACTTTTCTCATTATTACTTATTACCAGGCATTTTTGTGAATTTGCTGTTTATTTCTTTTATCCATTTTTCTATGGTCATATGTTTATTATTAAATTGTAAGAGCTGTTTATATATTAAGGATACTAACCTATCATTTTATGTTTATGTGGCAAACATACTTTTTATTTGTCACTTGTCTTTAGTATAGACGTGTTTAATTTTACGTCATCATATTTTCTTCTTCTTTCGCTAATATGCTTAGTCTTGTGTCAACCAGAGATGATCTAGTTATTTTATGATTTTAATGTATCCAGAATTTACTTTGCTGTATGGCAAGAAATGAAAGTTTATTTAATTTTTTTCCCAAACAGCAAACTAATTTTTTCATCTTAATTTGTTTACTATCCTTGCCTCATGATTCCATCTTTATAATATACATGATTGTTACATGTTCCAGGGTTTGTCTGGGGGCCTTCCATGGTGTTTTATTGACTGTTTTTTTGTATTTTTTTCTTGCATTTTAATAGCCACAATAATATGATATATTAGTTTGGGCAAGATGGATGACTTTTCCTCCCTCATCCTCAGAGATACAGTTCTCGAAGTAGCTAGCACACAGTAGTATTGTCTAGCATGAAAAATACATTCTTTCATGAAAAATTTTATTTCGTTAGTTAGAAGATGTACTTATTTTAAATTTTACCTCTGAAATGAATGTGTCTTGTAATCACTGTTAGCAGATGGCAGTAACAAAAAGAGTTATTACGACATGGACTAATATTAGTATATTAGTACATGCAGTAATAGTTACAGCTGTTCCTATTTTGTTACATCAATTACATTTAGTGCATTGCTGACATTATGCATGCTGAATCTGTGCAACTTAAGATGTCCTCAAAATAATATTATGATTGTTCATTGAAAAGAAAAGTTGTATGTGAAAACTAAACAGAAAGACATGTTGTCATTGGACAACGGACTTCAATTTTATATTTTCTAGCAAAAGAAATACCTATATGCATTACCTGACCTACACAAGGAAGTTGCCTACAAGTAGATGAAACTGTGTTATGTGTTGTCACCAAGATACAGGAAAAGGCTTGCCTACTATGCCCTAAGCAATGCAACTGAAGACAGGAGAAATCACCAAATTCCTTGGAACAGATCAAAGAAATTTCAAAGCAAGGAGTAACATATGTAAACTGGTCCCTGAAAAGTGAGAACATGCAGTAGTTGGTTTTCTGCTCCTGTGTTAATTTGCTTAGGATTAGGGCCCCCAGTTGCATCTATGTCACTGCAAACCACATTGGATTCTTTTTTATGGCTGTGTAGTATTCCATGGTATCCACATTTTCTTTATTCAGCCTACCACTGATGTGCATCTAGGTTGATTCCATGTCTTTGTTATTTTGAATAGTGCTGCAATAAATATGCAAGTGCATGTGTTTTTCTCATAGAAAAATTTATATTCTTTTGGGTATAAAAGAATATAAAGTCCAGGAATAGGACTACTGGGCCCAATGGTAATTCTGTTTTTAGTTCTTTAAGGAATCTCCAAACTGCTTTCTATATTTTAGAAATATAGAAATATTTCTTGGCTTAAATATTTTTTCTTGGTCTGTAGGTTGTCTGTTTACTCTGTTGACAGTTTTTTTTTTTTGGCTGTGCAGAAGCTATTTAGTTTAATTAGGTCACACTTTCAAGTTTTGTTTTTGTTTTTGTTACAATTGCTTTTGAAGACTTAATCATAAATTATTTGCCAGGGCCCATGTCCAGAATGGCATTTTTTATGTTTTCTTCTAGGATTCTTATAGTTTGAAGACTTACATTTAAATCTTTAATCTGTCTTGAGTTAATTTTTGTATATAGTGGAAAGTAGAGGTCCAGTTTAATTCTTCTGCATGTAGCTATCCAGCTATCTAGCACCATTTACTGAATAGGGAGTCCTTTCCCCATTGCTTATTTTTGTCAACTTTGTTGAAGATCAGATGGTTGTAGGTCTGCGAATTCATTTCTGGGTTCTCTATTTTGTTTCACTCGTCTATGTGTCTGTTTTTGTGCCAGTATCATGCTGTTTGGTTACTGTGGTCTTCCTTATTGTATAGTTTAAAGTTAGGTAATGTGATGCCTGTGGCTTTCTTCTTTTTGCTTAGGATTGCTTTGGCTATTTGGTCCCTCATTTGGTTCCATATAAGTTTTAAAATAGTTTTTTCTCATTCTGTGAAACATGACTTTGGTAGTTTTATAGGAATAATGTTAAATCTGTAGATTGATTTGAGCAGTATGATCATTTTAATGATATTAATTCTTCCAATCCATGAGCATGGAATGGTTTTTCATTTGTTTGTGTCATCTCTGATTTCTTTGAGCAGTGTTTTATAGTTCTTCCTGTGGAGATCTTTCACCTCTTTGGTTAGATGCACTTCTAGGCATTTAATTTTATTTGTGGCTATTATAAACGGGGTTGTATTATTAATTTGGCTCTCAGCTTGAATATTATTGATGTATAGAAATGCTACTAATTTTTGTACATCGATTTTGTATCCTGATAATTTACTGAAGTCACAAAAATCTTCAACAAAATACTGATAAACCAAATCCAGCAATACATCAAAAAGTTAATTCCTCATGATCAAATAGGCTTCGTTCCTGGGACATAAAGTTGGTTTAACATATGTGATTCATCAATAAATGCATTAAAAAGAAAAAACATATAATTATTTCAATAGATGTGAAAAAAGGTTTCAGCAAAATCCAGTATCTCCTCATGATAAAAACTCTCAACAAATTAGGCATCGAAGCAACATACCTCCAAATAATAAGAGCCGTCTATGCCAAACCCACAGCCAACATCATACTAAATGGGCAAAAACGGAAAGCATTCCCCTTGAGAACTGGAACAAGACAATGATACACACTCTCACCACTCCTATTCAACATAGTACTTAAAGTTTTTGCCAGATCAATCAGGCAAGAGAGAGAAATAAAAGACATTCAAATAGGAAAAGAATAAATCAAACTAACTCCCTTCATGGACAATATGATTCCATACCAAAAGCTCCTGGAACTGATAAACACTCTATTCTTCTATGAAGCCTCAGAATGACCAGAAGAGAAGTGAGGTCTTTCATTTTTTTATCCTAAGAAGTGTTTGAATTTGAGTATCTTTGTTCATATACTTAAAGTAGATTCCAAATGCAAATTGTCTCTTTCTTGTTCAGCTTTTTCAAAGGCTCTTGCCAGTGTTCTCAATTTTCAGACAGTTCTCCTCTACCTAGTTACTGTATTTCCATGTATTCTGTTTTTAATTCTATCTTTGATGAAATTCTAGATTAGATGTATAAGGCACAGTATCAGACATTACTTAAGGGAGGATAGAAAGATCCTTGATTCTTTGTAGGCTTGATGGTTTAAAAATACATACATAAAATTTTTGAGCATTCTCTCAATTTAACTTGGAGTCTGATGTTTCTCTCTCTGACTTTGGACTAGACTTAGTGACTTGCTTCTAACAAATAGTATGTGGAGAAAGTGATGGTGTGTGGCTTCTAAGTGTAGGTAATAAAAGCCATTGCATCCTCTGCCTTGGCCTCTTTCTTTGTATCACTCTTTCTGGGGAAAGCCAGCTGCTATTTTGTGACCACACTCATGCAGCCCTAAGGGGATGCAAGAAACTAAGGCTTCCTGCCAATAGCCAGGGAGGAACTGAGTCCTCCTGCCAAAGCCATGGGAGTGATCATCTTGGAAGCCGATTCTCCAGTTCCGGTTAATCCTTCAGATGATTGGAGCTTCAGCTGACATCTTGACTGCAACCTCAGGAAGGTCCCTGAGCCAGAAACACCCAGTTAAGCCTCCCCCAAATTCCTGATCCATAGAAACTACGATATAATAAATGCTTGTTGTTTTGAACTTCTAACTTTTGGGGTAATTTGCAATAGAGAATTAAACAAAAACAGATGACTATAGCTAAAGTAGATGATACATGCAAAGCATTTGCTGGTGGTAGCAGCTGTAGTCCCAGTGGGCAGGCTTCCAGGATGAGGTCAGCTATAGCCTACCTTATTCACACTAGTTTGTCCATCTAGTCTCCCATATCTAATTCTCGTCTTTATCACTTGGTGTGGGGTTAGCAGCCTCATGTTTCCCAGTTACCATCTGGAATAGAGAAGATTATCTGCTCTATCCCAAGATTATGCTGCAAGCACTGTGCTATGTACGATTTGGGGGAGCTATTATCCATATTGAAAGATAAAGATTTCAAGGTATAGGGTACAGGAAGCTTAGGCTATAGATTAGCTATAATCTAAACTGTTATACAGCACTGTCAGTGTGATAATTTATTTGTGAGATTTGTAATTTGCAATATGTCTGCTTTCAGTAAGAATCAAATTGATACATACACATTTTTGGTGCTAACTAATCCCTTAAGTATAAAAATAAATTCAGAGAATGAGAAAGAGGAAGGAAAAATGAACTAATATCTATTAGGGACTCACTATATTCTAGGCATTGGGCAGATAATACTAATATAACAAAAGGATTGATATGGTTACTGTAATTGCTGTTCCTCCTTTGCACCTGACTTTGATGCTGGTAATTTGCTTATGCCCTTAATTTGCCTCTCCACTTGCCTGCACAATCCAATTTCTCTTGACTGTGGACCTTAGCTGCTTCTTGTCTACACTTTTCACGTCTTCTCTTGGGTTTCCTGATTAAACGATTAAATAGAGTGCAATAAGGAAGAAACAGATTGCTGGTAGAAATGTAAAATAAATGTAAAAGCTCATTAATTCTCAAATATTCTTATCATACTCTTGCACATGATCTATCTGATTTGAGATTACCACTTCTTGCCATTCAAGTGACTATAGTTCCTCCTTCTTCACCTGCAGTTACAATATTCTGCCACTAGTTGGACCTGGTTAGGCGTTTATGGTATCAGCCAGATTTTAGGCCCAGATAATACAGATAATTTTGCACACTTGATGATTGTTAACTCAATTTTTAAAAATTATCATAAAAGGTAAAATAAAATTGTTAATATCAAAAAGCAAATTACTGAAAGAAATATAAGCACCCAGATCCAGTCTAAGTTGCTGGGAAGCCTGACCCTGGTTTATCCCTAAGCTTCTATTTTTTTCAACTTGATTTTGTACAGTTGGATTCAAAGCCTGCTTGGTGTATGCACATGGTAAGAATTTTGGGCTTTGTTGTCTTTCAAATGAAAGCTTTGCCTGCCTTCTGTAACTCAAAGACAAAGTCCTTTCCTTTTTAACCTTACTCCTTGACAAACCGATACTTTAAAAGGACACAACTTCTGTGCTATTTGTGGAGGAAGATAAAATAAATTACAAAGTATTTTAAACCTCTCTGACCATCAACAATCTTGGAAAACTGAGAGCCTTCCCCCTGCCCCGCCCCCCCGCTTGCTGTATGAGTTCCTAGGCATTGTTTTGCTGCACAGAATCTTGGTAAAAGAGGAATAGGAAACTTGAAACAAATCAGAGAGGATAAAATGAGCCACATATTAAAGAAGCTGCACCAGAGGCAGGAGAGAGGATACAAGAGATGGCATATCAGGCTGCAAGAGACTTTTGGGGAGTTGGAACTATGGAGAGAAGCAGGGACTTTGGGGGCAGTTGCCACATCTGGAAGAGGTTGACAAGACTGGCAAGATAATATTTCCAGAGATTTTCTGGATATATTCCCTCTTTGGTGTTTTTATTAAAGGATTCAGTAAAGATTTACATTGTTTTTAAACTAGTTTGGATGCTGGATTGATGCTTTTTAACATAAAATTATACCACAAGAACCCATGAGTTGGCTGGACTTTACACAGATAATATATTTTTTAACCTTTTCAATTTTCAATTCAATTTTTCCCTCACCAAAAAAAGGTTAAATGTATTATCTGTGTAAAGGTTAAAAAATTGCCAAATTGCTCCTCAACTTTAAATATCTTGTATGCATGTATGATGGACCAAGCTATAGAAAATATAGTAAGCTCTTCAAATTAGTCTTGTGAGATTGAAATCCACAAATTAGCCAGTGAGATATAATATGAATTCTGCTGGACTTTAGCTTTGGGACCTGTCTCTGTGTTCCAGCCCCCTCGTAGCTGATCCCTCACAGCTGATCCTATTAGCCAGTTTCTCTAGCTTAGCTCTATCATATTAGGTGGTAGGCTCCAGGGCCTCCCTTGGAATACAACTATTTTCTATTTTAAGCAGGCTTTTGAATGTGTGTGTGGTAGAAAGCAACAAAAGTATTTATTTTTACTAGAAAGGCAATCCAGTAAGATCTGCTCTTTCTTAGAACATTCCATCTAGAAGCAACAAATAAGGAGAACTTTAGAAGGCTTAACATAGTAATGCATAGTATTGTCCCTCAATCATTTATTTTTTAAGACAAAATATTAATGAACAAATAATTTGACATATATTTGCAAATTAAGTTAAGAGCTAATATTTATCATTTCTCAAAAGGCTTAGTTAACTCTTGGCTTAGGACCAAACCTCCCATTGCAATCACATAAATTTTGCACCTGCACAATGAATATGGCCAAGTTGATTAGGTTATCATAAAAGAACCAGGAAAGCGCTTTATTTTGTTAACATAAGGTATCTACCGAGCTAAAACAAATACCAACGTCTTAGTAAAAAGCACTATTCAATGATAAGAATACAATTGTGAAAGCCGAATCTCTCATTAGAAAGCAAATGAAATAATGGTTAAGCTTTCTTTAAAATTTTTCACCAAAATTGAGAAGGAAAGTGTGCACATATATCTCATAATTGTTCTGATAGAGTTTCAAAGTTTTTGAGAAACACATCCTAATGTATGTTAAACATGTCATGGAAATTGTGCCAGTTATATATGTGAGATAATTGTGTCAGGACATTTTGTGTGTGGAGTGGGGTTGGGAGTGAAGGTTGATGATATATGTCCCTGGTATCTTTCGTGACTGCATATACAACAGAGATGTATATTCGAACCTTGCCTCTAACTTCTTCATTGTGAGTGTTTCACTATCTGGCTTTCTAAAGATTTTAAGTTGGAGCAATTCAAAATATAAATGAGCTTCTGACGAATGTGAATGCAAGTCATTGCAATAATTAAAACACACAAAATTCCATTTGAAACAAAATTTCCTTGAAATGGAGAATCTTTATTTGCATCCCCAACTCACTATGATAGGAGCTATCAAATGGTTCATTGCTAACAGGAATATTTTAAATACTTCATACTTTTAGATGAAATACAAATGTATAGAGGGGATGAAGAATGTCAGTAAGAAAGGAAATAGAGTCAACTGTCAATTACCTGGGCTAATGGAGTGTAGATAAAACAAGATGGCATACAATCAGCCGATCAACCTGAGGGTTTTCCTCACCACCACCACAATTTCTTAATCTCATAAGAAAATCAGGTCAAGAGAGAGGTGGGCCTAGGATGCAATCAGGAGAAAGATTTCTAGGATAGCAGTCAGGAATCAGATTTTTTTTATTAGACCCCTTTAAATATTGCTCAGTAAATTTTCTTCATTTAGTAGAAAAGAAAAATACAATGGTTTCCTCCAACCTTACTCCTATAATACACTTAAATCTCTGTCCCATCTCTCTACTCATATAAAATAGAAAGTAAGGAATGGGACTAGCTGAGATGCTTGTTCTATTTCCCCCAATAACAATACAGTTGCCACTACTGTCAGATTCCTTTAGTAAGACATTCAGAGGAATATAGAGGAAACACATAAAAGTGCTTTTGGAATATGAGCCTAAAAAAATGTAATTCTACCCACATAATTCTAAATAATTCAATGAAAAGAAAAGGGGGAAGAAATTACAGATATCAATATGATGGCTTGGGAATTCTCTGGTAGATTCAGCTTTGAAACAAACTAGACAAAAGCAGATAACCAAAAAAGAAATACAAGAGAGCAGCATGAACCTATAGGAAAGGCATCATGAAGGCTGAAGCCAGAGACAGTCAAGAAGTACTTTATTTTATTTGGAGAAAGACAATGAACTCATGTACTGAACATTTATTTGTTATCAGTGTAGCTTTCTTGCCAATAGTATCCTGGTTTTCTTTTATTGAATTCACTCTCATGTTTAAGTTTCATGTGGGAAGGGTATCATTTTCAGTTCCTGAGATGGCCCCTGAATACTTAAGTCAATCAATTTATTTCTTTCTTCTAAGCACCGTGTTTATTCAAGGATAGATATCTGACCCAGTTAGGGCCAATCAAAAAGTATAAATCCCAGGGTCTATGTGGGAGCTATCAGACACTCCTTCTCTTAGATTAGTTGATGTAAAGACAATGTGATGTCTTGAACTATTCTAGCTATTTTTTCTACCATAGCGGGAGAGTTGTGAAATTGAATGGAAGACCCTAAAAGACAGAGGAGAAGGAGAAGACAGAGAATGCATCCAGTGAGTCATTAGGCTATTCTCCTGAGGCCAGAATTACCTATGGATTTTTTAAATGAGATAATAAATGCTCTTTATTTTTAAAGACCGTTTGAATCAAGTTGAATTTTGCTCTCATTTGCAACCAAAGTATACTTAACTTGCAAGAAAATAGGAAAGACAGTAATAACTAAGGGGGCAACTATATTTTGTGAGTAAATTTTATTTTCAGAATCCATTTTAATCCTCACCGCATCTCCAAGAGTTGAAAGCATAGCAGTACATTTCAGCCGACCTAAAAACCTTAACCTGAGAGAAGATGCCCAGTTGGGAAAGTGACCCTGCAAACAGAACTCCCATCAACTCATTCATGCAATAATGTGTTTGGGGTGTCACCAGGAGCTTGTGCCTAGTGAATAAAAAGGATTAAAGAAGCCATAGGAATAAAAAAAGAAAAACAGTGATAATGGCAAAGGAACTTCTTTAAAAGCTTGGAAGTATCTTCACGATGATCAGTGGATATCTTGGTGGTAGAGCATCTTTATAGAGTTTTGAAGACCAGGGAAGCTTGACTCTCCAAAGGGAACTGATGTTCTTTCTTCTGATCTGTGACGCTATTTGTGAGAAGTAGTTTTATTTATTCTTCAACAACATTGATGAAATTGTATCTTTTGTCTGCTGGTATCATTTTCTTAATCACAATATTATTCTGAATAAACAGTGCACTGTTGAATATTGTTAAATTCCACTTTGTGGTAAGGAAACTCTATGTCAAAGAGGCCGAATAACTTGCCAGATATCACACAGTGTGTTAATGGTAGTTCCAGGGCCTGAAATTTTGACTCTGTATCTTCAAAACCCATGTGTTTTCCATAACATAATTTTGCTTCTGTCTTCTCCTCGGGGAGAATAATTTTCAAACTGGGGAGGATAGATAAAGCATTTCTAAGAGGATATTAAAGCATTAAATAGAAGAGTAGACCAAGGAAGCACCTGGATATGCTGAGTTTGAGACTTCCAGGCCCCATCAAATTGTGTATTATATGGGCCAGACAAACTTGTAGATGACATGAAAATTTGAGAACTTAAGGAATAGAGATAGTAAACATTGTTTTCCAAAGGGGGAAAGGGAAGATTCTGGAATTAAAGACTGATGGTTTATAATCTCTGGCCCAGATTACTCCTCTGAATTTTAGAGCCATATATCCTATGTCTATGACATTATAATTAAGGCTCATTTGGAGGCAATTAAGCAAAATTTTTATAAAAGAGTTTCTAGTAGCTGTATCTGTGCCATGCCACAGTTTTTACTAAAAGGAATTGTAGATATCAGCTAAGTGACTGACTAGAGGTTCCTGGCTCATGTCTTCCACAAAAAAACCTAAAACAACAAATAATCAAAATTCAACTGTAATGTTTGAATTACAGTTCTGGAGTGCAGCAAGTGAGTGGCAGAATCCCTGTGGAGCACAGCAGCCCAGATGACAGCAGAGACAGAAATGAGGCATGCTGCCTCTGCTACCCTGTCTCTACCACTGAGATCAGCTCTCAGCCTAGAGGGACTTCCTTCTCTCTTGCAGGAAAAAGGTAAGCAGAAGATGCCACCCACAAGCCTTCATTGCCACTGCAGACACTTGCAATTCTCACTACAGAAAAATCCCACAGTCCTCACAAGTCCAGAGCCCAGTCTGGGGGGTGGGGAGCCACCTGGAATTAATATGGTTTACATTACTCCAGAGTAAGAGCACACGTTGTGTGCATTACCCCCTCTCTTCACAACCTCAAAGCCCTTCCACCCCCAACCAGGACACATACAGCTGCAGTAGTACACCATCTCGAAAGCAGAGTCACTGCTAAAGTGTATTTGGCTCTAGGGACCAGTAACCATGGGACCTTTCCAAACTTGAGGCTCTATGCAGTCATTCCTGTTCGTTCCAGGCTCATTCCAAGGAAGTCATGTGGGTGACTGCAGTGTCATGATCCCCACTTCTTGGAGCCTGGGCCTGGAAATGGTTGTGACACCAGTCCTGCACAGGACAGAAGGCAATTTCAGGCTGGCTGAACTATCATGCATCCATGCCTCTGGCTGGAAACAACCCTGCGAATCTACCCCTGGCGATTTAGCCAGGCGTCCCCAGCCTTAGAAACAACCTGGATGCCTTTTCCCTAGTGAGTCAATCCTCAGTCTACTCACTCACCATGCATCCATACCCCTGGGCTGAGAGACAGTCTGGAGTCCCTGCCCTTGGTGGACCAATTTCCAAGCTAGCTGACCCCTTACTTGCATGCTGTGAGAACCAGTCTGGTGAGCCCACCCCTGGCAAAGCTGCACCATCACCACTAAAAACTCCTGTAGCCTAGGCCACTTAAGTATTTCCAGACATAATTAAAGTGGATTATAGCTGAATAAACTGCACAGAGGCTATACTAATGAATCCACTCAGCTACCCAACTGACATCTTAGGACTCATCTACATTTCCTACGAAGATATTTCCTACAAAACTATTGCATAAACTTTGAAGAGGCCAGTGTTCCATCAGATGTGCAGTTACCAATGTAGGAACACAAGAAACATTAAAAAGCAAGGAAATATGACACCTTCAAAAACAAACCCACAATAATTCTCCAGTAACAGACCCCAAAGAAAAGGAATTTATTAAACATCAGAAAAGTAATTCAAAATAATGATTTCAAGGAAACTCAGTGAGATACAAGATAATATAAATTCAACAAAATCAGAAAAACAATTCATGATCTGAATAATTCATTTAATAGAAATAGATATTTTAAAAAAAGAACTTGACAGAAATCTTGTAGGTAAAGAATTCAATGAATGAAATTAAAAAATGCAACTGAGAGCTTCACTAACAGATTAGGTCAAATAGAAGAAAGAATTTCTAAACTTGATGACAGGTCTTCTGAAACAACCCTGCTAGAAAAAACTAAAAAATAAAGAAAAAGAAAAAAGAAGGAAGAGAGCCTACAGAACTTATGGGACACCATTAAGCAAACAAATTTTTGCATTGTAGAAAGAGAGAGATGAAAAAAAAGGCATAGAAAACCTATTTAATAAAATAATAACTAAACACTTTCCAAGTCTTGGAGATAAGAACATCCAGATCCAGGAAGCTCAAAAGTCCCCAAATAGATCAAACCCAAAAAGGTGCTTTACAAGGCACATTGTAGTCAAAATGTGAAAAATGTAAGACAAAATTCTAAAAGCAGCAAGGGTATAGTGTCAAGTCACATTATAAAGGAATCTCCATTAGACTAACAGCATATTTCTTAGCAGAAATTATTAGATATAAAGAGAGAAATAGACTCCAATCAATAGTTGGTACCTTCAGTACCCCATTCTCATCAGGTTTAAGCGATTCTCCTGCCTCAGCCTCCTGAGTAGCTGGGACTACAGGCACGTCACCACACCCAGCTAATTTTCAGATTTTTAGTAGAGATGGGGTTTCACCATGTTGGCCAGGACAGTCTATTGACCTTGTGATCCGTCCACCTCAGCCTCCCAAAGTGCTGGGATTATAGGCATGAGCCACTGCGCCCAGCCAATGATTTCAATTTCTTAGTGGTTTTCTGTAATTGACTTTTAAAAATGGACTTTAATTTTTAGATCAGTTTTAGGTTCAAAGCAAAATTGAATGGAAAGTACAGAGTTCCTACATACCTCCTGCCCCACTTCACTTGCAAAACCTCCTCCAGTATCAACATCCTGCACGATGAACCTACATTGAAATATCATCACCCAACGTTCATGGTTCCTATTAGGGCTCATTCCTGGTGGTATACATTCTATGAGTTTGGACAAATGAATAATGTATTTGCCATTGTAATATCATACAGAGTTGCTTCATTGTCCTAAAACTCCTCTGTGCTTTATCTATTTGTCCCTTTGTCTCCCTCAACTGCTGGTAACCATAGTGTCTTCATAGTTATGCCTTTTCCAGAATGTCATATAGTTGGTATCATATATTATGCAGCCTTTACACATTGATTTCTTTCACTTAGTAATAAGCATTTAAAGTTCCTCCATGTCTTTATGCCAGGGTCGCTCATTTATTTTTAATGCTGAATAATATTTCATTGCCTGAATGCACCACAGATTATTTTGCCATTCACTGACTGAGGACATCTCGGTTGCTTCTCAGTTTTGGCATTTATGAATACAGTTGCTATAAACATTTGTGTGCAGATGTTTGGGTGGACATAAGTTTTCAACTCTTTTGGGTAAATACCAAGGAACATCATTACCAGATCATATGGTAAGAGTATGTTTAGTTTTGTAAGAAAATGGCCAACTATCTTTCAAAGTAGCTGTACCATTTTGCATTTCCACCAGCAATGAATGAAAGTCCCTGTTGTTCCACATTCCCACCAGAATTTGGTGTTGTCAGTGTTTTGGATTTTAGCAATTCTAATAGGTGGGTAGTGGTATTCATGGTTGTTTAATCCACAATTCCCTAATGACATATGATGTTGAACATTTTTTCATAAGTGTATTTTCCAACAGTGTATCTTCTTTGGTGAGGTGTCTGTTCAGGCCTTTAGCCCACTTTTTAACTGGATTTCCCTTTTCTGCTTGATCTAAGAAGAGCATTTGATTTTTCAGTTTGTTAAGTTTTTTACTTGTTACGATAAAATGGCAACTTCTAACCTCCTTACATGCCGAACTGGAAGCCGAAAGTTTACAATTTGCTTTTAAGGTAGAGCAATAGCATAGAATTAATATCTCTTGTGGAAAATATCCACCTATCTGAAGGTCATCAGTTTCTTCTGTTGTACCATATATTTTTCTGTTAAAGTAATATTAAATTATATATTTCTTAAAAATGAAACTATATTTAATGTTAACTTTTTGAAAATTTTTCTTGTCAGAACAGTAACTTTTCTATTTCAATTTGTAAATGAAAATATGTGTGAATAATGTCTATATCTCTTTTTCTGATTTGTTTATTTAAAATAATTATCCATGTATAGATCTTATATAAACAATAAATGCCTTTCCAGAGAAATACCTCAATATGGTAGACTTGTGGGCTCCTAGGATGTAGGGTCACAAGTACATATGCAAATTTATGCTTTCAGTTGTAAAGAATGAGTAAGCTTACAAATGGCACACTCAAAACAAAATTAAGGTTTCTGTTTGCATGCTCCATGTTAGCTTTTGTCCAAAACATGCGACCCACAAAGGCCCTTGCAAAGTCCCTGGCTAGAGTGCTGAAGCTTCCTTAAGGTGGAAACAAATTTACATGTATGATTCTATGCTTTTTCAAAATTACAAGTATTATAAGTAATACTATTATCGTAAAACTATACTTTTATTTCAAACATGTAGAAAAGAATAAAAATAATTTAATGAATATCCACAAATGAGCTACTTATAAAATCTTAGCATTTTGCTTGATTTGCTATGGATCTCCTTTTCTTAAAATATTTTTTACACATCATGGATGACACTGCAGACTCTTGGGAGCCCCTCCCTGAAGCCATTCACCTATCCTGCTTTCCAGAATTAGATGCTATTCATTGCGTCTCAACTAAATTTTGGTAGAAATCACATCCATATAGTGTCTTAGTGTTATTTGAACTTTCTAGAATAATTGAAATTGTTTGATTCCTTCTAGTCCTAGTAAAAAAGTGTTTTGTCTATCCAATATAGCTGGGGTTTGTGACATATGGCAGTATCTGTTGTAAACACGGAAAATACTGGAGAGATTAATATTTGAGTCCAACCTTGAAAGACTCCAATGTTTTCATTAAAATTCAAAATTCCCCATTAAGTATTAATAGCATTCATTCCTGTTTTGCAGTAAGCATCAAAACAATGAATTTCATTTGAGGAGGAAAGGGAGCTAGAACCTATTCACTGGTTTTCACTGTCCTATAGAACTATATAGCTTTACTTTGGAACAAAGAAATCCCACTCATAGAAATAAATCAGGTGATAACATCTATCTTGCTTAATCATATAAGAAAAACAAAGAGAAACTGGGTAGAAGTGATAGTTTTATGGACACTCAAGGCACTAGGCCAGAAGTGACTCCAAAAAGTTACAAATTTGTCTTCAGTTTAGAACAGCTTCCTCTCAATCTTCATGACTTACCAACTGCTTTTAAACCAAGGAGGCCTAAAGGATTCTGAAAATCATGCAAACATGATAGGATCAAATAATCAATAACCTGCCTTTCTTTGATTGGAATCTGACTGGTCCCAGTTAAAATTTACAGTTGAATGTTCAAGAGAGTACTTTGAAAGATGAAGCTCTCCTCGTGGTCTGAAACAACCTCTGACCAAAATGCATTAAGTTAAGTGAAAGAAATCTATCAGAAGCTCTCGAAAATGAGCGACCAGAGGGAGGCTGAGTGAAATGCAAAGTGCCAGGCATCATGACACAGAAAATGAGCAAGAGCCTGACTTTCCCTGTAAGACAGATCAGGTATATAGAGGGAGACAATGCCAGGGTTCTGGTACAGAGGACTGGCTTGTAACTAAACCAGAGAAACAAGATGAATAATATGAGCTGTGTAACTTGTATTTATATGCTGTCGTCCTCTGAGAAGTTCATAGTACTTTATGGATAACATCTAATTAAACTTTACAACATGCCTGGAAGTGCGGAATCAAGTGCTATTGTCCTTGTTTGACAGACAGGAAACCGTACTATCTGGGACTTGGCTCACGTTGTTACTGGCACATTAGAAAGGGGGTTTTAAATCTGTCTTCTATGTCAATGCTGCATCCATTGTCCTTTCTTCCTGAAAACATCTAGAATTTTCATGGTGTTATAAGAGGGAATCAGATGAATCATTACTTCTATTTACTGAATGCTGTCCCCACAAATTGACGGCTTCCCTTTCTACCTAGGAAACATTCTCATTCTAAAAATAGCCATGCAATGTAGGAAAGAATTCCCATTTCACAGAGGAAAAGTTGAGGCTCAGGGAGTGAGAAAACACCCACCTTTACCCAGTAAGTGGCAGGGTCAGGCTATAATCCAGCTCTTTTCTACCCTAAAACTCACACTGTCTTAATATGAAATAGGACGAGAGTTCTACCCTCCATGCCCTAAGTTTGGAAACATTGAGGTGGGTTAAAATGCACGGATTAAGTATCCTCTTTAATGTCCTTAGAAAGTGCTTTGTGATTTGGCCTTTGGATATCTCTCCTGCCCCGTCTCTGAATACTTTCTACCTGCTACTCCAACAAAACGGGGTGACTTTCAGTTCTCTGCTGCACCTCGCAGTCTAGCCTCCATACCCTAAAACCTGAATTTTCTTTTCAGTACTCCACTTACCCTTTAATTGACTGAATTCCTCACTATCCCCAGGTCTCAGCTTAGGAGTCACTTCTTGGAAACATTCTCTGGTTACCCCAGATTGGGCTAGGGGCCTTTCTCATAATTCCATCTAGCCTTGGACCATTACCATTACAGCACTTTCTACTCTGTATTGTAACTGCTTTTTACTTATGAACTCCACATCAGAATGACCATTTCTGTTTGGTCCACAGCTGAAATCTCAGCACATGACCATCATTTTTGGCATTAGTAGGTGTCCAAAATATTGTATTAAATGAATGAATCCTTAGCCTTAAGTTATTTACTGATTTTGTACCGAAGACTCTTACTGTGAAATCTTTCTCATACTAAAAATGCCCATGACCAGCCACTTTCCCTTTCTCTCCAGTACACCCTTCGGCTAGCTGGTTATTCTCTGTTCTTGACACCCCCTGGATGGAGGTTAACGCAGCCTTAATCTGGGAGTCAAAGCCCACAGTTTCTTTTAACTAAACACCTTGAACATACACACACATACATAGTGTGATGCATACACACACACACACACACATACACATAAATACACACAAACATATATACACCTGTGGTAACATAGCTTTTTAAACATATATATATGTGTGTGTGTGTGTGTGTGTATATATATATATACACATACACACATATAACCATACATATGCATATATAGTTTTAATATACATACTTTTTTATTTTGGCGAAGTCCAGGATGCAGAGAACAGACTGAACAATGAATCATGATCCCCTTTCTTGACTGCTTTGAATGTCATTTTCTAGTAATTTGAACAGCCGATGCCAACTAACATTTTCATTTTGGGGAAAAGAAAATCTCCAAGAACTCGGCAGTCATAGTCTTAATAAAGTATATTTAACAACATGTAGTTTTTACATAATGTATTAGCACTATTCATAAGGGGAGAAACGCTACAAAAGCTGTGGTGAAAGGAAATGAATATTTTAAAGGAAGCTTTCCCCAACATATAAAGTAAAATCATGAATGCTAAAACATTTTATTGTCTTTTTCAAATTTTAGAGATGATATTATCCCCTTTTAATAAGTGTATTAATCTATTCCTTCAGCAGTAATTAACTTAGTTTCGCTTTGTGTTTGGAATATCTTTAATGCTACATAAATATCAAATCCTTTAAAAAGTAAATGAGTCCAAACATTTACAAAGCTCTCCTTGGAAGAGCCAAATTTTTATCCAAATTGCCAAATGGCTACAAGTTATGCTGCCTTTATATTTCTATCCAACTCATATAAATAGTCTCTGTTGCCCAAATAGTCACATTTTTCTCAATCATCTACCGCATTCTCATCTTCCTCTTTCATTACTTATCACACCACTGCAGGACGCTAACACATGTATTGGAGGATTTCTTTTGATGTCAGAATTAATTCTTCTGTCAGGTGGGATGGAATGAAGATGCAAGTATTCTTCCAACATATGGGAAAGAGGATTCCTTTTAAACAATCTAGGAATAGATAATAATCAAAAGCTCTTAACAGAAGCTCAAACCAGCTTCCAAACACTACCCTGTATGAAATAGCAGGTTTCTGCAAACGGAAGTTGAGTTTTGTGTTGCAAGTACTGAAACATTTAGAAAAGAACTCAGAATTAGACCACCTCTGCAAGAGCCCAGAAAGAGACAGGAGGATGGCTTTTCTTCCACATTTGATTTGTTAGAAATCAAATCCAAGGAGATTTTATAGCCTTTTAGGATTCATAAGCCCTTTCATTTTATCTCTGTTTTATAGCCCTGCTCACTGAGACCATAATGCGCAAGGGAGATCTGCCAAGACTCCCGAACTCATCTATTCCATTTGTGTCTGTTGACAGGAATCCATCCCATTGTCAGCTGCCACTTCTGCATGAAGGAGGAGCCATGGCTTCAGAATATCAGACGGGATAAGGAGATGAGAACAGACTTCAGAGCCAGAAAGACCTGGGGTCAAACTGATGTAACTTTTACCTGACACAGATGACATAATTTTTATGAGATTTGATATTCTCTTATGCAAGATAGAAAACAATTACGTGCATCTCACAGATTGCTACGTGGACTGAGGGAGGCCATACATGCTCTTTGTTCTAATCTTGTCGGCTGTATACCTTTGCACTGGTTTCTGTAAAATGCAGCTAATAATGGTACCTATTTCACAGAGTCATTATGAGTGTTAAGTGAGTTATTTTGTGTAAGGTACTTAGAAGAACACCACGTACATAATAGACCCCCATAAATATTATTCTCATTGTGAGTGGTAGCAGCATATCTGAAGTCTCTAATACAAGGTCTGCCACGTGTGGGTTGTCAACTTATATTAGTATTCTGCTCCTCTTTATTTTGGGTAAGGGCTTTTATTTTAGGCAGGTTTTCTTGTTTCTAAAATTACATAGTGCTTAGCACATTGCAGACCTTTTGCTATGTCTCCACAGGATGATCTGACTGATTTGGAAAGATGAGTGACCTCCAATTTTGCCTATGACACCTGCATCTCACTGAGCCCAGTTCATCTGCGTCAGAACCTTCATTAACCCTCAAAGTATTCAAGCGTTTCATTTTGCTTTGACTCAGTAACTAACTGTGGATTTTGCTATTTGTGGGCTGTTGATAGCAGACTGGACACATGACACATGTTACTATCAAGATGATCTACACCTCTACCAGTGGGGCCACAAGTACTGAATGTCTAAAATTATCTCCCTAAGCTCTGTCCAAATGGCCAAAATGCTCCTCACTAGAGACACAGCATTGGGTTAACAAGAGAATATGTTAGCTGGAATAGGATAGACAGTGAGGGCTCATAAATGTGGCAATTCGTGGCAAAGTCTTAGGGAGAGTGACTGTCTTTCGGCCCCTAAGGAATGGAAAACAGGACAACTAACCTTTGATAGGAAGTACTGAATCACTAGAGGAGGCCATAGGAGCACAAAGGGCTCATTGACAATACCAAAGACAGGCAGGAAGGCATCAGCAAAGCCAGCTTTTGTAGCCCCACTGTGCCTCAGTCTGGGCCTGTCAGCCATGTGAATTATAGGCAACGTCTATTCACTTGGGTTTGGCTGACATGTAGTTCTGCACCCCAGTCTCAGCAAATAAACACAGAAAACTTAGCCAGTCTTGATCAGCTCAGATCCTCTCTCCTGGTTTCACCCTCTGTGCTGCTCTGCTGGCTCCTCAATAGTTTCTATAAATCCTAGGGTTAGATATCTTGGAAAGAGGCCAGGAAAAACAAAAGCAAGAAAGAAAATGTGGCTCCCAGAGTAGGCCCAGATTTGTTGAGTTCCACCATTTCCTTCTATCCCTTCTGTCTTTGTGAGTCTGAATGTTAGAAACGCTACTTGGGCCAGACTTCAGCGTAGGCAGGGTAGGCGACTGTCTAATATCCAGCTTATGTGTTCTGCTTACATTGATTGGGCTTTGCCTACGGCAAACACTGGATGATGGGCTTTCACAAACCTCACTTTGTTTCATCCTCACAACCGGCTGGAAGCTGGCAGGAAGGAAACTGACTTCCCTAGGTTTTCACTGAGAGTATAAGCAGAGGTCCCACATCTGCCTGACCAAAGGTCTTGACCTGTCTTTTAAAGTTGCAGATGAGCTCATTTCCTGGGATTGGGAAGTGAATCTTGGTGAGAAATTGAGAGTTTGTAGAATGTGAATAAAAGTTGGAAAATTTGTTATAGGGGTTGTAATACACTGAAATGAGACATTCAACAATGAAGGTTTGGTTGAAGATAGAGGGCAGTTTCTGCTCAATAGGAGTGGAGAAATTAATTGGAATGAGACTAAAGATTGAGGATTTGTACAGAAACAGGATGTATGGGCTGAACTGCATCCTCCAAAACTTATATGTTGAAGCCCTAACCCTCAATGTGACTGTATTTGAAGATAGGACCTATAAGGAGGTAATTAAGGTAAAACGAAGCCGTAAGGTTGCAGCCCTAATCCACTAGTACTGGTGCCAAGAAGAAGAAACACTGGAGTTTTTGCTGCACCATGTGAGGATGCAGGGAGAAGGCGGCAATCTGCGAGCCAGGAAGGGAGCGCTTGCTGGAAATGCAATCAGCTGGCACTTTGATTTGAACTTTCCAATTTCCAGAACTCTATGAAATTAATTTATGCTGTTTAAGCCACTTAGTCTGTGGAATTTTGTTATAGAAACCCAAGCAAACAGAGACACATAAGGTCAAGGTGGGTTTTGTAAGCAAAGGAATCAGGTAGTTTTCAAGGAATTGGATGTTCTTTAAATATGCAAGAATGAACAAGACCCAAGTCAAGAAAGCAGTAGTTGGACAGGTCTGAAGCATTTTGAGTGGACCATGGATTCCAGGTGTGACACTACAGTGAGTAACATCAGTGGCACAGGAAGTGGAGTTGACAGCGAACTGAGAATTGAGAATGTTACCTGAATTGGCGACATAGATATATTGAAGTCACAGAATAATGAGAGAAGAGGAAAG
This sequence comes from Cebus imitator, assembly GCF_001604975.1. Classification (NCBI taxonomy): domain Eukaryota; kingdom Metazoa; phylum Chordata; class Mammalia; order Primates; family Cebidae; genus Cebus; species Cebus imitator. The sequence goes on along the minus strand of NW_016107465.1, from coordinate 5,301,899 downwards.
ATAACTCAGGAACTAAAGATGTCGCCTCATATTTCGATCATACATTTCATTAGCTCTAAGAAATGTATCATACATTATTTTCTTTAAGAAAAGATCTTGTGGAGGAAGCATATAGTAACTTATTCAATTTTGGGATTCTACACTGCTCGTTATTTAGACAACCACAGTCCATCATGTGAGATTGCTGCTATTGTCCATGTTTCTGAGGGGAACAAAAAGTGGCATTATTTTGATGACCACTTAGTGGGGGAACCTAGAGTCTTAGTTAACTATTAATACTATAAACTAAAGGTATAATGCTTACTCATCTACTGTAAGTGAAGGCTGCTCACTAATATCTTATATTTTGAGGTTTAGGGTTAATGAATAAGGTATTTTCTTTTTCTTTTTTTCCTCTTATCAGGAACCCACTCGCCCTTGTCTCCCTTGTTATAATTCAACTACAGCTTTGTAGACACTGACTTAAACAGCATGCAGATTTAAATTTGTAGTATATTCATAATTATTTTAAAAATCTATGCATAAATACTATGTGTTACATAAAACTATTAATAGGGTGGATGGGGATGGTGAACTACTACACTTTATTTTTCTTTAATACTTTTCAGTTTTTGTTTTACATTTTTTTATGATGGAAATATGTTATTTTTGTTAAAAAGCAAACCAAAAACATTATACATAATATGAACTGACTATGCAAATAAATAATTTTTTATCCATCCAGATTCTTTATGTCTTGCAAATGATACTATCATGAATGAAGATGTTGCTCAAAGAAGAGGAATTAGAACCCGTTTTAGGCACCTGTTGGATTAATAACTGTTTCTTCCGGGCAAGATTGCCACATGCAGAGTAGCCAATAAATCTCTTGTCATGTGGTGTACAGCCTCATTCAGAAACAGAAACAACGTACCTTTGCAAGCAGATGAAGTACCAGCGATCTGGACATCTCACACAAAGATAGTGCATCACCTCCCCCAGTTAGGTACTGGCTCAAATCTTCCAGCTTAGGTAACTAGTACTACATCTAAAACGGTGTAACCTGGTATTGTAGGTTTAATTGTGTCCCCCTCACAAAAAAGATACGTTGAATTCCTGCAGATGTGATCTTATTATCTCTACAGATGTAATCAAGTTCATTTGGGGTCATTGATATGAGTCATAATTCAATATGTTGATATCTTTATTAGAAGAAAAGAAGAGACAAAAAGACAGAGATACATGAGGAGAGAAGGCCCTGTGTGAAGGAGACAGAGATCGAAGTTCTGTAGCTGCAAGCCAAGGAATGCCAAGGATCACTGGCAGACTGCCATAAGCTAGGAAGAGGCCCGGAAGGCATCCCTCCTGCAGGTTTCAGAGGGAGCGCTGCCCTGCCAACCCCATGATTCTGGACTTCTCCCTTCCAGAACCGTGAGACAATGAATTTCTTCTGTGTTAAGCTATGCTGTTTGTGATGCTTTGTTATGGCAGCCCTAGGAAATGAATGCTCTCTAAAATTACAATTGCTTGTTTAGAACCACAGACGTATTTAATAAAAATTATCTTATATCTCTATTCAAAACTTTGATGCGTGCAAAGGTATTCATATGAGCTGGGAGCCTGCTGTAGATATTACTAGAGTTGCTACAGGTTTCTACATAAAGTTAAATATTCAAAGTGAAATGGGGTGAATACAAACGCTGGATACAAAGCGCTGTCAAACAGGGCAAGCACCGGATGGAAGAAAACTTCCCAAATTAAAATCAAATTTCCTAAATTAAAATCATGTGGCCACGCTCTATGGATGGTCAAGGTCAAATTCATAGAAAAAGGAAACTAAAATAGTCTCAGGAAGCACCTCACGAGGAAGATAAGGAAGAATTTGATCACAGACAGCCGTTGTGGTGGCAAAGGATTTCCCATTTCCACTGGACCAAGATGGCAACCAGGTTCCATCTTCAGCATGATTCCATAACAAAGGCTAGTTACTGCGAGGACCACTGTGTGGAGCAGGATTGGATGGCTGATTTTAGAGATGGAAGGAAAGAGTGCTGGGATTGATTATCAGTGTTTGCCATGGATATAGTTGGGGGAAATGGTGATAACAGAGCTACAATATATTTAAACTCGGTTGTGAGTTAGCATAATGGCTCAATGATCACAGGCCACTGTTACACGAAATTTAATGACACTTCTGAGCTCCTGGCAGGGCTTGAGACCATTCAAGCCTGAGGCCTTTTTACAATAATAATATAGTAAGTAAGAGAAGTAAATAGGTAAACACCATCTTTTGAATGTGCTAAAGGAAATGAAAAATTTAAAGATAATTCCTAAGGGCTGCCTTGGCATTTATTTAGATTCTTCTCATTTTTTTTAAATGAAGGGTAATAGACTAGTGTTAATAATTGTTGGCATTTTCTGTTGTAATAACTATGTTTTTTTTTTTTTTCATGAACAACCATGTGAAATGAAAATACTTGCTCAATCATTTTGGATGTAGATAACCATCATTATGGAACCTCAGACTATTTGGAGTACAAGGCTGTGGCTTGCTCACCATTGATACCTGATGGCAGTGGGTCTACATTTTGATTATGACACTGAGAAGGAAGAAGGAATACAACAATCTCTTGACTGGGGCCTTGTAAATCTACTCTCAAATATGGAAGACTGTAGTGAGAACGAATTCCAAAATGTCAACTCAGGTGGGGTTAAAGAAGAGGCTTACAGTCGTAGGCCTGCATGCAGGTACACAGTCCCCCATTTCTTGGATCCTGCACAGAGGCATGTTTGCACTGGCACCTGGTGGAGGCTCTGTGGTTGTGCTCCAGCCCTGGGACCCTTCTTGAGCCCCCTCCACTCCATTGTCCTCTTTTTTAATGCATCAAGCTTGAGCGCAGTTTTTTTTCAGAGGAATCAAAAAGACTGGATGCCACAAAGATTTAGCTTACGTGCAGGTATTTATAGTAATGGGTGGAAAAAGCTGGTTACTCACTCCATGGAGGTCTTGAGAGATGTGCAGAGTTTCAGTCCTTCGTGCTTCAGGGAGAACACCCCTAGTCAAAATAGTTATTTGTCAGGTAACCCAGAAAGCTCCTGGGGACATTTTTGGAATGTTTTAGTAGATTATATTTCTGTTGAAAGATATAAGCTCTTTTCTACCAAGTTTGTTTTGTAGAAAGATTATAACTTCTGCTCCACTGACTTGTTTTGGCCAATGACATGTGAGTGGAAGTGACATGTGACGTTTTTGAGCAGAGGCTCTAAGAGCTATCATTGCTTTTGCCACCTACCTTTTTTTTTTCTGCCTTGAGACTGCTATGTCCCCAATGGGGGCTTTTTCTTCTAACTTTGTTCCCAAATAGAAAAAGCATGGAGTAGAGCTATAGCCAATGTTAACGTGAGTGAGAAATTAATGTTTGCTGCAGTAAGTGGTTGAAATTTTGAATTTGTTTGCAGCATAACCTGGCAAAAGCTGACTATGACATTATTCCAAAATTCACACACTAGCAAAGGCAGTTATGGACTATCCCCGTTAGTAGAAGACAATTTCAGGAATCTAGCTACAACCAAAGAGCTAACTAACAGTCTACAAATGGAAATTAGGTCCCACATTGGCAATTCCAAGGACTCAGAGAAATCTGAAGGCATATCTCAAGCTAGAAAAGAATGTAATTAGGGAAAAGGACATGTAGGAAATAATTGCTAATACTATTAATAAAAGATCAATACTAGACCAATATGTGGGGTATTTGTGCGAGAGAGAGAGAGCATGAGAAAGAAAGAGCTGGGGGTAGTGGGCGACAGAACAAGAGCTTAAAGAGTTTAAGACTGATTGGCCCAGCAATGGCCTTTCTCTTTCTCCCAAAGAGACTGGAGTTCAGATTCTAGTCCTCAAATTGTGTGTTGAATATGGTAGTAGTTCCACCTAAGGAATGAAGGAATCCAGCTATTAGAAGACTGACTATACGCCGGGCGCAGTGACTCATACCTGTAATCCCAGCACTTTGAAAGGACAAGGCAGGTGGATCACAAGTTCAGCGGTTCAAGACCAGCCTGGCCAACATAGTGAAACCCCATCTCTACTAAAAATACAAAAAATTAGCCGAGCATGGTGGTGGGCACCTGTAATCCAGCTATTCAGGAGTCTGAGACAGGAGAATCACTTGAACCCGAGATTCAATGAGCTGAGATCACACCATTGCACTCTAGGCTGGGCGACAGTGCAAGACTCGGAAAAAAAAAAAGAAAAAAGAAAAAGACTGACTATAAATTGGAAGGGGGCAAAGAAGAAATGCCTATGCTTTCTTTTAGGAACTGATCCACAGGGGAAGTGGGGGTCAAGACAAGTAGTGAGGAACAAGGACCAAGCAAGAACCCAACCTCTGAGAAACTGAGATACTGAGGTAAGAGCAGAGGTGGGAACGAAATGGATCAATACTGAAGCAGGAAGGTACCAACTTTATGTTTCCCTCCAGGAAACTGCTTGGAAGCTGGAGTGGTTCAGAAGCTGCAGGAAGAATTTCAGTGGTTTTATCTGTGAGGGTAACAGGATGGAATTACCACGTTCTGATGTTATGTGGTAGGATAAAGGAAAGGCCGATTATCTGCTTCTTTTAACAGATGTAATGAATCAAACTCGGCTAAAAAAACCTCTCTTTTTCTCTAACTTCAGACAGCCTTCCCAAAGCTATGGGAATTCTCAGTGCATACTACAAGGTGGAAATAATTGTTTTTTCTTTAGTCTACAGATTTCTAGAGCTAAGAAATGTGGCCCAATGTGTTCCCATGGCTTTCGTAACATACAGTTTTTCTTCCTTTTTATTTCAGCATCACTGTGGCTTTACTACTGAACTAGCTTGCATTGAAGTTGCCTTAGATTCTTAAACAGAAGATCAATCGTTTTCAGAGAATGACGTGGCAGAGATTGCTATTTGTCCCCAAATCCACTTCCCACTCATCTTAGTTTGGTGGCCAGACAATATGGAACCTGCAGGAAGAATTTAAGTGGTTCTATCACTGTAGGTTATAGGACAGAATTCTCATATGCTAGGCACTTGGCCACCAAAACCAAAGGACACATTTCTCAGACTTTCTTAGGTCTTGGTGCGAGGATATGACAAAGCGCTGGCCAATGGAATGCATGTGAGTGGGAGGTGTGCAAATGTGTATCAAGAAAAGGGCGTATTTCCCTTCCTCTCTCCATTATTTTCCAGCTAGACTGCGGACAAGGTCTGAGCTATCTTGAAGCATGCAGTTGAGGACAATACTCTAGGGATAGTAAATAAACAAGAATAAATAGCTGAATCCATAGCCTAGTTGATAAAAATGGCAAATCAGGGTTTTAGAAGCTTTCCAGGAGAAAGTTAGAGCAGAATGCTTGATGCATTAAAAAATCAGAACTGATGTTGGAAAATATGTATACCAAGATAAATAGATACACAGCCAGGAATGTAGCCTTCTGCATTACAGGAGTGGACAGAAGGAAGGAAGTTAAAGGCCAGAGAAAGAGCACATTTTCTTCAATTAACTTCCTTTCTGCTGCAACCAGACTTCATTCCTGGGTATCACTACAGAGTCAGTATATGCACTTGTAGGGCACCTAGAGTCTCATTCTTCTTACTAAGCTTCCCGTTTTGTTTTTTTTTTAACATTGGTTGGAGCTTGCAATGCTCACCCAAACTTCCTCAGTCTTTGTTACAATTGCCCTCATCACAAGAAAACATTACTGATCCAATGCACACAGCTCTACTTCTTTTTCATTCTCTTCTCCTAGTTAATTCCTAATTACCCATAATGTGTTAGCTTAATCTCCCACAAGGAAGTCCTCACTGATTAAGGCTGGACTCCTGCTATATGCTCTCATAGTAAACTCTACTTCCACTTTCAGGGCACGTGACACATTCTATTTGAAATGACTTGTTCCATATATCTGGATTCTACAAGGGTAACTCCATGGAGCATAGGCTGTGGGTCTCTCTTGCCCACTACTGAATTCCTAATACCTAATGCATTACTTACATATTTGTGTACATTAGTAAAATGAATGTTTGAATAAGTCAGATAACTGGTTGAGAAGTAGGGGAGTTCTAATTTCCTTGTAGATCTGCATGGAATCCAATGCTCATATGATACATCTGGGCTGCCCAAGGCATTTTTCTGTTGTGTCCTACCCAGTAGTGACCTACTAAAAACAGCGTTTGAGCTTGTCTTTCCTCCTTCCTTCCCATGGAAAACTTAACTTGTCTCATGTCCTACTCTCTCAAATGCTTAATTTATGTCAATATAATAATGTTTATAAGGCAATTTAGATGCTACTAGGCTTATACAATAATGTTAGATTGTTTTTCAATGTTTATTTAAAAAATTTTTTAAATTGACAAATAAAAATTGTGTATATTTATCATGTACAAATGATGTTTGAAATAGTGTACATTGTGGAATGGCTAAATGGAGCTAATTAACATATGTATTACCTCACATACTTATCATTTTTATGGTCAATTGAGAATTTTTAATGGATAGTTTGACAGTGAAACAAATGATCTAAAAAATGTGTCAATTTAGAGATATATTGCTTTCGTTGACAGTAGTAAACAGCATTATCATCTTCCTTTTCATTTTCCAGTGAATCTAGAAATATAATTTTCAATATTTTCATGAAAAGGGGCTATTTTGATTCTTTGCAGAAGCACTGAGGAAAGGAAGACTTGAAATGATTCTAGAGTCTCCTGCCGGACTGTGATGAACTCTTTTGTTTGTTCATTTCAGCAAGTTGGCAAGTGGTGTTCACCACTTGGAAGCTGGGCTTGTAAAATCTCCCTTGTATGCTCCTTCATACCCTTTCCCCTTTCAGCTCTCTGAGACAGTGGCTTCACTCCTCCAACACCAGAGTGACATGAGAAGCCATGTGCTGAATCCAGTAGAGGCACCATCCATCTGGATCTCTTTATAACTTTGTGAAGTAGAATGCCTATTCCCCTTCTCACCCTGGAAACGCTGGGGAAAGATTCATTTCTCCTGTTTCTGCAGATCCTTCAAGGAGAGGCACTGACAGCTTTTGTTCCAGACTACATATTTTTTATCAAACTTTTAATTTTGAGGTAATTGCAGATTCATACCCAGAAATAATACAGAGAGATCGCGTATATACTTCACTCGGTTTGCCCCAATGCTAACATGGTGTAAAGCTATATAGTGCACATCACAACCAGGATTTTGGCATTGATGCAGTCTAGCAATCTTACTCAGAGTTCCGGAATTTTACTTATACTAGTTTGTGAATGTGTGTGTGTGTGTGTGTGTGTGTGTGCGCGCAATTTCATAGTTATGCAGTTTTGTCACATTGAAGATTCATGTATCCTCCACCACAGTGAGGGTATAGAAACAGCTCGACCATCACGGAAATCCCTCATTTAGCCCTTATAAGGCCATGTACCTTCTTTCCTTCCTATATGCTAACATCTAAAAACCTAGTAATATGTTTTCCATCTACATATTTTGGCCCATTCAGGCAGTGAAGGAACTGAAATGAACCAAACACACTGATTTGACCTGTATTAAAATACTAAAAATCCAGAAAAAAAAAAGAATGTTATATACAATGCAAGCATGTAACCTTTTGGGATTGACTTTTTGGACTCAGTATACTTTCCTTAAGATTCATGCAAATTATTGCATGTATGAACAGTTTGTTTCTTTTTATTGTTCAGTAATATTCCATGCTATGGGTGTATAACAGCTTGTTTAACCACTCACCCTTTGAAAGACATGTGGGTTTTTTCCAGTTTTTAGCTATACTGCATAAAGTGGCTATGGACATTTATGTACAGGTTTTTGTGTAAACATGGTTTTTATTTTTCCGGACTGCATGCCCAACAGTGCAATTGCTCAGTTATACAGTAGTTGCATTTTTAGTTTTTTGAGAAGTTGACATGCTCACTTCTGGAGTAACTAGTATTTTATATTTCTACTGGCAGTGTATGAATAATCCAGTTTCTGTGTTGTTGCCAGCATTTTGTGATACCACTATTTTGTCTAGTAAGCATTCTAATAGGTATCAAGTGATATCTCACTGTGGCTTTAATTAGCATTTCCCTAATGGCTAATGATGCTGAACATTTTTTATGTGCTTGTTTGTCATCTGTACATGTTCTTCATCAAAATTTGTGTCCTTTGCTTATTTTCTAATTGGATTTCTTTTTTTTTACTGCTAAGTTTTGAGAGTTCTTTACATATTTTGGATCCTAGTCTTTTGTTGGATGTGGTTTGCAGCTATTCATATTTTCTACCAGGCTATAACTTGTATCATCAGTGTCTTATATTTATGTTTTTACAATAGTTATCTTAAATTTTCCTTTCATTGAATAAAAAACTTTGACAGATCAGAGGGGAAGACATTTAGGACCTTTTCTGTTCTAACTAAGCTAATTTTAAGGCACACAGTCAAAACAGTATTACTGAAATTGTAGACGTTGTAGACTTTACTTACTAACTTCATTATATTACTTTCTTATTTGAAAATTTTGAATGATTCCTCATTACCCCCAGGATAAATGCCACATCCCTAAACCAAAACACCCCATGTTTTTTAGAACTCATTAGTCAAATTACTTCTTCACTGTCCTCTCAACATACGTGCAAATTCTTAACTTTTGTCTTTTGCTCTTTTCATTGCCCTTACCCAACACGATTTCCTTCCTCCTCTCCATTCATCTACCTGTGTTGAAGGATGGGTTCAAATGGACTGACATGGAGCTGTGGGGAGAGTGGGGAAAGGAAGAAGAGATAAAGGGAGCTTCGTTAGGAGCTTTGTTAATCCAGGTGAGAGACTGCATGGCCTGAATTAGCAAAGCGGCCGGGACAGGGGTTGTCTTAGTCCATTTTGTGTAGCTGTAATAGAATACCACAAACTAAGTAATTTATAAACAACGGAAATTTATTTCTCAAAATTCTAGAGGCCAAGAAGTCTAAGATCAAGGAGTTGGCAGGTTTGAAGCCTGATGAGGGTCCGGTTTGTGCTTCCAAAATGGGGCCTTAATGCTGCATCCTCCAGAGAGGAGGAATGCTCTTTCTCACACTACAGAAGAATAGAACTGAGTGAGAGGGATCAAGACTATCCTGGCCAACATGATGAAACCCCATCTCTACTAAAAATACAGAAATTATCTGGGCATGGTGGTGCATGCCTGTAACCCCAGCAACTCGGGAGGCTGAGGCAGGAGAATTGCTTGAACCTGGGAGGTGGAAGTTTATAGTGAGCTGAGATCGTGCCACTGCCCTCTACCCTGGGCAACGGAGCAAAACTCCATCTCAAAAAAATAAAAATTAAAAAAATATGGCAATTGAATTTCAACATGAGTTTTGGAGGGACCAAACATTCGAACCACAGCAAGGGATAAAATGGCGAACTAAAATCCTGTGAGGAAGAATAATAGACACAGGAACTTTGGGGCCATGGGATCTTGTCACCAAACTCCTTGGAAAAAGAAATTAGGGACTTAATTTGAGAGAAAAAAGTGACACATTTTACGTTTTTGGTTTTGTTTCCCTCCGTTTGTCTTTCCCTTCCTGGATATTGAGGCCTCCCACAGAGCCAGGCCGTGTGAATGCTCCATATTCTCCAACCCCAGCCTCTCACTAGTGGGGCTCCTTAAGCTCCTCTGTCTTCTTCTGGACAGCTTCACTCACTCTGGTAGCTGGCAATGAAGAGGGCATGGTATATTCTAAACTTACCTGTCTTTCTTCCCTTTCTCCAGTCTAGAAGCTGGCAGCACTGGTTTTGCAGTTCCCAGCTCACTAGGCCTATTACAACTTACAAGGGGGACTAACTTGACCCCTTGCAAATTTTGAAGGGCGACAACTTCCTTTATCCTTGGTTCTCTGTGCATACAGCGGTATGTGGCCTGTAAACATAGGGATAATGGAGCTGCAGCCGCGAATCGCATCATAATCCCAAAGTATCCACAGTTAACATCTCCTCTCGCCCATGGTTAATGCAGGGAGTTACTACCTAGGCCAGCTCCTTGATTCAAATAACAAGGGGCCATTCCACCAACCCTAACTGCATAAATAATACATTTTTATGTTGCTTTTAGACAAAGATTTCTCTCTTCTATTTTACTGCTTGTTCTTCCCTCCTACCTTCACCCGAGTCTACATACGTTTCCCTAGAAGCAGAAACATAAGTCTGCCATTTAACAAAACCCTAATAACGATCCTTCTTGAAAGGACAAGGGCTAATAATCACTCCCCATTTAACATTCCAGTCACGTGATGTTGAAGGAGAATAAATCAGTTAAACAGCAAGATGCAGCACAACCAATTTTCATGTAAAAGGGGGGGTGATTGCTTTTTTTTGAAAACCATTGTGATTTTTAAAAGCGGTTAAAGCCTAAACATCCTTGTCTATAAGTTTATGAATTATTAATAAAAAAAGAGAAAAGAAAAGAGGCTTTCTTTTTTCTAAATATCATCTGCTAAGCCACCATGACCTGAAGAGGCTCACACTGATTCCTGATTTACATAGTCCCAGTTGGAAGTTAATGAAGACTGCTGAGCCACCTTTCAACATGTAGATAAACCTTCATGTATTTAAAAGCAGGGAATCTGTGCTTGTTCCTGGCAAATTATTCATCTAAGATCTGAAGTTTCTGACACCGCCTGCGTCAGATAAACTGTCACCCAAATTGCAAACTAATTAGTGATTCAAACATTTTCGAGCTGATTGATGACAGAATAATTTACGCTTGTTTCTCAGTTTCCAGCTGGCACGGGCTGCTGACTGGAGCCCTAATTAACGCAAGTACATCAGTCATGTGCTGCCAAGGCAGCACATACAATTAAAAGGCAGTTTAAATGGAATATCACATTAAAAAGGCTGGGAGATGCAAATGTGAGGAAACAGTGCTTTAGGAAGAAATGACAACAAAAACCACAAACCAAAACAGAATGGAAAAAAAGATTTTTTTTTTTTTAATGGAGAAGTAAATTGTACTCTGCATTGAGTATTTAACAACAACAACAAAAAAAAAAACTGAGAGGAGTCAAACTGGGCATACTAAATATTTTTGTATTTAATGAGTTTTATTGAGATGAGTGTTTACTGCTCTTTTTAGTGCACACAGTTTGGAGAATAGCTTTAAAAATACGTTCTCAAAACAGGGAACCGCCTCTTCCTCCTAGGCAGTGTTGGGATGTGTGGGATTCCTTACAGGATTCATAGAACAGTCTATGAATCAGTTCTGTCTTCTGGGCTGAGTTCACGATGACTTTCTCCTGGTGACTCTTGTCCCCACCCTTCTTTGGCACTTTAGTCTACCCCAAGCCCGTGAAACTTAGAACTGCCGTGCATTATTTATGTTGCTTGTTTTAAAATGTTTTTAAATAGACTATTTTTTAAGGCAGTTTTAGGTTCACAGCAAAATTGAGCAACAAATACAGAGTATATCCTTGTCTCAACACACGTAGAACCTTCCTCACTGTCAACATCCCACTGATATTTTTACTGTCTCCACAATTTTCCCTTTTCCAGAATGTCCTACTAGTTGGAATCATACAGTACTTAGCCTTTTTCTCAGGCTGCCTTCTTTCAATTAGTAACATGCATTTAAGATTTCTCTGTGTCTTTTCATGGTTTGAGAGTTCATGTATATTTTGAGTGTTCAATAATATTCCATTGTCTGGATATACCACAGTTTACTTCTCTGATTGCCTACTGAAGGACATCTTGATTGCGTCCAAGTTTTGACAACTATGAATAAAGCTACTATAAACATCTATGTGTGGGTTTTTGTGTGGACATACATTTTCAACTCCTTTGGGCAAATGCCAAGGAATGTGATTGCTGGATCATTAATTTTTCACATGTACATGCTTTACCTCATCTTTCAAACTGCAAGCCTCTTGAGGGCAAGGAGCATATCTTATATCTCTTTCCATTTCCCACAGAGCATGGCATGATGTTTTGCAGAGAATAACAATACAACATTGTATTATAATTTCTGGTTTACACAGCTTTCTATAGCTGCTGCTTCTCCTTTCTTAAATGTCTTGATTGCTTTATACAGTCCAGAATAAATATGCAGTGTTTTTATACTCATATGACAATGCCTATAATAACTCATACTATGGGTACAATGATTACTTTCTGTTTTTTGATAAGGAGGCAAACTCAGAAGTCAAATAAACTTCCCAGGACCATGTAGCCAGTGAGTAAGAGAGCTGGGCCTCCTAAGGACAAGCTGGATTGCTTCTTCTTTGAGGCTACAGACTTCTTTAGTGCTCTTAAAAAAATCTAAGAATTCTCAGGACCCTGGAGCTAGTAAGTAGCAAAGTCAGGTTTAGAAATCAAATTTTCAGAGTTCTAGTAATCCATTATCTGTGATAGTATTTATGCTGAGCAGACATACATAGACTTTGTTCATGCCCAGTCTTTGATTCCAGAAAGGACTCTTTCTGTTCTTCAGAAGCCATTCATTCTACAAATAATTAGTGACTACTTCCTCTATTCTATGCACAGAGCTTGGGTCTGGAAATGTTGCTGTGTAAAAATCCAAAATCCTACCCTGTGAGCCTATAGTCCAGAGACAGACATTGATTGTATGTGAACACAATTGCGATCAATGAATCACTGCTAGGACAGGTGTTGAGAAGGGAAGGGTGTGATGATGAGGTAAACATGAGGAGGACTCTTTAGCTCACTTTCAGGAATTGCACCATGAGACTGTGACAATGCAGCAGGAAACTGACAAGGGTGTAGACTGAGGCAGGAATGTACAGCAGCCATTGAGGTATGGTCTGCGTAGGTTACAACCATGCTCAGATGCAATGGAGGGAAACTGATGTTAAGAGTGAAGAGGAGGAGCTGTGTAATCATGGGTTAATCTCACAAAATATTTGGAAGTTGTGACTTTGTAGAGCCACTAATCTCCTGAGGAGCAAGGAGGTAAACACCTATTTGAGGGCCACAGATATTTCCCTTCTCCAAAAATCCTAAGGCAACAATATATTATAAGAATTGGCTTTTCTAGATGAGCCCATCCTTGAATGAGCAGGCAATGCAGCGTCTTTTGAATGTCATGTGTCATGTACATTGTGTCTGGTGTGGTGTCCTACTGTGTGCAGAGGGCAGAGAATCCAGGGCAGCTATAAAGAAGAGTGACTGATTACTTTTTTCCTTTTGAGTATCTGTGTGTATATACACAGATACTCCCACTACTAACTACAACCACCTAACAAATGAACGTTATTATTTTGCCATACTTACTTTCACTCTGTCTCTGTTTTAAAGAAAGGACAATAGGATGACAGCTGAGGTGCCACACCCACCTCTTCCCTTTCCCTCCCTTCTCAGAGGTAACTATCATCTGAAGGCGGTCTGTATTTTTTAAAAACTTTTATTGTAAAGATGTATTTATAATTTTACTATAGAAATATGCATTAAAAATATAATTCCGTGTATTTAAAAAATTTACACAAATGGTATGCTTCTGTGTATGTCATTTGCAATGGCTTTTTTTTTTTTAATTGCGTTTTAGGTTTTGGGGTACATGTGAAGAACATGCAAGATTGTTGCACAGGTGCACACATGGCAGTGTGATGTGCTGCCTTCCTCCCCATCACCTATATCTAGCATTTCTCCCCATGCTCTCTCTCCCCAAATCCCCACCCCCCGCTGTCCCTCCCCTATTTCCCCCCTACAATTCACCATCATCTTTCTGAGATTTGTCCAGATAGAAGCAGTCAATTCATTTGAACTCTTGTATACTTTCACAAAAATGAATGAATCTCCAGTTCTGTCATCCAGTTCCTTACAGATGAAAGCTGTTTCCACTCTTTTCTACTGTAAACAGGGCTGCAATGCATATCTTTGGATAGTAGCCTCATGCTCATGTGTGGAATTCCTGTAGCATGCATTACTGGAAGTGGAATTGCTGGGTTATGGGATATGCATGCATGGAGCCAGGCTGACTAGGAACTACCAAATTGTTTTCCAAAGTGGTAATACAAATTATACCCAAATTGTATTCTGCTTTCTCACTTTTGCTACCACTTGATGTTTTCACGTTTTAAAGTTTTTCCAGTCTTTTGGAGGTGAAATGGTATTTCACTGCTGCTTTAAGTTGCATTTCCTTGATTATTAGTGAGGTAGAGACCATTTCCATTAGTTTATTGGATGTTTAGATTTTTGTCTTTGGTGAGTTACCTGTGTATATCCTTTGTCCATATTCTTATTGTGTTTTATTAGTAATAGTATTAATCTGTGGGAATTCTGTAATTATTCTGGATATTACTGCTTTATCAACAAATATTTCCTTCTAGTATATAACTTGTCTTTTAAATTTGCTTAGAAGTTAGGACATGACTGATTTCTAACTAATGCCATGGAACATATTCTTTCACATGAAAATCGTTCATTCAAAGTCGTTTTCTTAGGGATTTCTATAATTGGTCCCACAATGCTGGCACACCTAAAACTTTTTGGGATTTCTTAGAAAGATGGAATCCAGGAGAGAAAAGCAGCTTCCACACTGAGTGGAAGGGAATAGAGAGAAATGGAGTTTAGGAGGGGAAGACAGGCTTCCACAGAGAGTGTGGAAGGGGACTCCAGAGGGGAAATCCAGGAGAGAGAAAGACAGCTTCCACAAAAGGAGGGTTCATGGAAGGGGACCCAAGCATGGAGTCCAAAGGGGTGTGGAAGAAGGGGACTTTTAACCTGGGAGGAACCCCCACCTTCTCTAAGACCTCTGGACAATGAAAGGAGTTCCTTAGAACTTCCACTGGAGTGATTGACTCAGTTTCTTCCCGCATTCATGAAATTTAAGCATAAACTGTTAAAACTCCTGGATGGAGAGAGAGGGGAGGGGGCTGGGAAATTCTTGCCCTTAAAACTACGTCCCCTCGTGAATCTCAGTGTGGAAGCTATTTTCCTTTCCTGGATTCCATCTTTCTGGATTCTCTCACTCAGTGTGAGAGTTAGCTGTTTCTTTCTCTCTCCTTCTCCTGTTTCTCTCTCTCTTTAAATAAAATCACTTTCTACAAACATTTTGAGTCCGGCATTTACTGCGCACTGTGCTGTGGTCCCCGCTCTCATTCTTGAGAGGGCAGGAAACCAAGAACCTGGAGAAACATCCTCTCAGGGGAGCTGAGGGCGCCCTCAACCCCAATATTACAGAAGCTCAAAGCCATAGACAGTATATAGATGAATGAGCATGGCCGTGCTCTCAAAAATACCTTTTTTATTGCCCCTGAAAATCTGAATTTCATATAATGCTTATAAAAGAATATTATAGTTTTTATTTATTTTTAACCATTTAAAAATGTAAAAACTATTCTCAGCTCATAGGTTGTGTAAAAAACAGGCAGCAGTCAGGGTTTGACCCATGGGTGACAGTTTTTGACTCCGTTGTATGCCATAAATTCTTATTAGTGTTTGCTGCTGAATTCAATTAACTCTGGATTTAATTACAAATTTTTTATTTTCAAAAGTGGCATGTAAGGCAGTGTTCTCACTGTCCTGAAAGATCTAGAATTTCTCATAAAAGCCTATGATATCTATAAATTACTGCTCTGAACAGAAACAGAAAGGATATTCATGTAATAACTTTTCAAACAATATGAACAATTACCAGTGACTGCAATAAACATTTCTTGAGTGAAGGTTGGGGTTGCCTTTTGTTTATATGATGAAGTGAATAATATTTAGCATAAGTTTTATGATAAAAGAGAAGGAGAGTGACCTTTGACATCTTGAATAGAATCTTAGCTGTATTTCTTGCCAGCTGTGTTCTTGGACAATCTACTGAACTTAGTTCTGAATCTCTGTTTTGTCTTCTGCCACATGGGGATAATAATACGTTTATTACAGGATTGGTCTGAGGGTTGGAGCTTATGCATGTGAGCACCTAGCACAGTTCCTGAAGCATGGTCTACTTTCAGTAAACATTACCCAGCATGATCAGCTTCCTTCTGAAGAGTGAACAACTGGGGATCCTGACAATTTGAAACATCTTGGAATTACAAATTCTCTGTGGACGTTTGAACCTAGAGTGCAAATATGGGAGGCCTTCATGACTTTGGTTGTATAACTTGCCGTCCTATGCTACTCTGTCCAATTAGGGCTAGACACGTAGGAATGCCAAAGAGAAACACAGCAGCCATAGTGGGGAAAAAATTAACATGCAGAACAAGAGCAGAAAATCTTGTCTGTTACAAATGAAGTATTTGTCCTCATCTGCTGTCAGTTAGTAGGGGATTTACTGAACCTAAGAACCTCATGCTTTTGTATTTCTGAAAAAAAAAAAAAAACAGAAAGGAAATAAAAAGAATGGATGGTTAATATAAAAATAAATCCCTGAAATAGAGAAATCTTTAGTGAATAAGAGGGGTTGTAAAATTTTGGGGACAAAGTGTATTGGGGATATAAATCAATATTCAAAACTTAAGTCCTTTGGAAAAAGCAGACTTCCTTCCATTGGCTTGTGATGCAGTGCCATGTGGCCTGCCATTTAGCTAACTTGGAAACCCATTTGCTGAGGGCTTACAGGATGGGAGTGATTTAGAGGAGTGAACAGCTGCTTAAACAGCAGGTTGTGGAAAATTCCACCACAGGAAGAGGGTCAACCTACATGACTCATCTAGGTCAAAAGACAAATCAGGAAAAATGCAGATTGACTTATAAAAGGGGTCAACTTCCTCATCAGAATATACAGTATTGGCTACAGCTTTAAATCACCAGTGGTCAAAGCATTTGGTTATTAACTATCTAGCTACAACAACTTTCTTTCTGAACTCACTCAAAGTACCCAGTGAATGAAAATGTTTACTGCTTGAGCTTTCTATGCCTTCTTTTGGACGGGAAGGAAAGTACTACTTTTCCTATGATTTCATAGTACATAGGTTTGTGTGGGGGCTTGCAATTTAAAAACACAATTAATTTCAATTCCACAAAAATTTATTTAGCAACTGTTATGGGTTGAATTATATCTCCCCAAAAGATGTTAAAATTCCATAGGATCTTTGCAGATGTTCAGGCTGAGATGAAGTTATTAAGGTGGGCTCTAATCCAGTATGACTCTGTTCTTATAAAAAGGGAAATGTGGGCATGGACAGCACACAGGGAGAATGCCATGTACACGCAGAGGCAGAGATGGGGGTAATGCATCCACAAACCAAGGCATGACAAATATAATCAACAGACCATCAGAATCTGGGAGAGACACATGGAGCAGTTTCTTCCTCACAGCCATCACAAGGCACCAGCCCTGCTGACACCTTGATCTTCAACTTCTAGTCTCCAAAACTGTAAGACAATAAATTTCTGTTTTTTAAGCCATCCTGTTTGTATTACTTTGTTATGGCGCCCTAGCAAACTAATACAGCATCTAAGTGACGATACTTAAAATATTCCTATAGGTTAAGTGATGTTTTCATTTCAATTTTGAAAACAAGGAAACAGAAGGCATTAGATCTTAAAATACATGCTTTTTGCTATATGTCCAAGGACTTGCCATAGAAGGTTAGAGTCTTTTGTCTCAGTGAGCTTACTGGTTCTAACTATGAGGTTGGCATAGTCAAAGTGGCCTCTGTAGCCAATGACAGAAAATCATTGTGTTGAGACTTTTTAGCTGTAAGTAATGGGAAACTCAACTTGCAATTACTTAAACTATAAGGTAGACTCCTATCCCACAAAGAAAGAAGTCTTGGGATAGGACAGCTCCATAGTTGTAAATGAAGTTAAAAGTTTGGTTAAGAACATCATGTAGGGCTAAGTTTTCCTCACATTTCATCTTTGCAATTTTTAGCATTTGAACTTTATCATCAGTCTACCTTAATGATGTCCAATAGAAATATAATATGAGGAAGTCCTAGTCAGATCAATCAGGGAAGTGAATGAAATAAAAGGCATCCAAATAGGAAAAGAAATCATCTGTTTGCTTATAATATGATTCTATACCTAGGAAACCCTAAAACTCTGCCAAAAGCTTCCTAAACCTGATAAACAACATCAGTAATGTTTCAGGATACAAAATCAATGTACAAAAATTAGTAGCATTTCTACACACCAATACAGTTCAAGCTGAAAAATCAACAATAGACATACACACACACACACATGCACACACACATGCAAACATGTAGGAATACATTTAACTAAGGAGGTAAACGATATCTATAAGGAGAACTACAAAATCCTGCTGAAAAAATTGTAGATGATGCAAACAAATGGAAAAACATTCCATGCTCATGAATAGGAAAAATCAATATTGTTGAAATGGACAAAATGCCCAAAGCAATCTACAAATTCAACACTATTCCTATCAAATTACCAACATAATTTTCCCAGAATTAGAGAAACACTATTCTAAAATTCATATGGAACCAAAAAAGGGCCTGAGTAGCCAAAGCAATCATAAGAGCAAAGAATAAAGCCAGAGGCATCACATTACCTGACTTCAAACTACACTGCAAGGCTGTTGTAACCAAAATAGCATAATAATGGTACAAAAACAGACATATAGACCAATGGAACAGAATAGAGAGCCCAGCAGTAAATCCACACACCTACAATCATCTGATCTTCAACAAAGTTGACAAAAATAAGCAATGGGGAAAGGATTCCCTCGTCAATAAATGGTGCTGGGATAGCTGGCTAGCAATATACAGAAGAATAAAACTGGACCCCTACCTTTCATCATATACAAAAATTAACTCAAGGTGGATTAAAGATTTAAATATAAGACCTCAAACTATAATAATTTTAGAAGAAAACCTAGGAAACATCATTATGGACATCAGCCTTGTGAAGGAATTTACGACTAAGTCCTCAAAAGCAATTGCAACAAAAACAAAAATTGTTAAGTGGGACCTAATTAAAGTAAAGAGCTTTTGCACAACAAAAGAAATAATCGACAGAGTAAAGAGAACCTACAGAGTATGAGGTTCACAAACTATGCATCTGCTCTACAAGGAGCTTAAGCAAATCAACCTGCAAAAAATGAATAACCCCATTAAAACATGGGCAAAGGACAAGAACAGAAACTTCTCAAAAGAAGACCTACAAGCAGCCAAGAAACATGAAAAATGTTCCACATCACTAATCATCAGAGTAATGCAAATCAAAACCACAGTGAGATACCATTTCACACCAGTCAGAATGGCTATCCTTAAAAAGACAAAAAATAACAGATGTTGGCAAGACTGCAGAGAAAAGAGAACATTTATCCACCGTTGGTGGGACTGTAAATCAGCTCAGCCACTGTGGAAAGCGGTTTGCAGATTTCTCAAAGAACTACAAACAGAACTACTGTTCAATTCGGCAATCTCATGCCTGGGAATGTGAATACAATTATTAGTGAGATATTTGATTAGCATTTCTCATTTTGGACTAGCCATATTCCAAGTGCTCTGTAGCCACCTGTGGCTCTAATATTGGACCAATCGGATCTAGTTCATTTCACCATGCTAAGATTGCTGCAGCAGTTTCAGGCATCAGATCCAGTCTTATCAATGTCCAGAGGTCATCTCTTCTGGCACTTCTCTTTTTTCATGTGAGAAAAAACTGCCCAGACGCCCCTTAGCATACTTCTCTCATGTCTCATTGGCCTGAATGACTTCTAGTGCCCATGCCTATTTTAATTATAAGTAATGTGAATGAGATACAAAATTGGCTCAGATCAAACCAGACTCACTCCTTGTTCCTGGAGTCACAAATTCTATGTGTAGGAGTACAGACTCCTGATTGTTTCTTGCAGATAGGAGGAAGGTAGGGGATGGGTGTTAGGGATGCAGCAAAACGTCTTTTAAAGCATTGAGAGCAAGAGAAAATGATGGTGGGGCCTAGTGTATTCGTCACTGTGAATCCTGGTAGAAGACAAAGGCAAAGAGTTGTGCTCCTTAGTTTGCAGAGGACATGTGGGTTTAATGACTCTAACTGGGTAGTCCAGAAAAGGATTGAAGCTCTGGCTCCAACTAATAAGACTGCAAGCTTCTTAAAGTTTAAAATTAGGGAAAGGCTCAGTACTCACCAAATCGTGGTGTGATTACATTCATGAGATGGAGATGGAGGTAATAGTTGGTGCTGGTTGTTGATAAAGAATAAAAGAACAAATTTTTTTTTTCCCTAATCATCATGAAGTAGGCACAGTTCATGATAGGTGAGCCAATTGTTATTCCTGTAGAAAATTGTACTGAACAGTGCCCAAAATATGTTCATATCAAGAAAATAATCTGTTTTAAAGTGTGCTTTTCTCCATCTTAGCATATTATGTCCATTGCATGTATGACCTGAGTCCTCTTTGCACAGAAGCAGGTTCTTGCTGCGTTATCATGGAATTATGACTGTGGGAGTTTTCTTTTGTTTTCCTTTTATTATTAATAAAATATTATTTATAAAATATCATTATTCATTGAATATTATTAATAATTATTATTTTGCAAAGGTAGTTTGCACTTCAAAATCCCAACATATTGTTATTGTTATTTTTAAGAGACCAGGTCTTGCTGTGTTGCTCAGGCTCATCTCAGACTCGGGCTCAAGCCGTCCTCCTGCCTCAGCCTCATGAGTAGCTAGGATTATAGATGTGCACCAAAGCTTGTGTCCACTTCAACGTATTTTTGAGGAAGCTAGAATCAGAAATTGGATTAGGGATTTCCAGAATCAGAAATTGAACTAGGTCCTAGGCTGAAGGAGTAGAAGGCTGAACCTCCTGAGAATAAAAGGGCTGTATGTGGAAGGATTTGGTTGCCTGGGTCCTATTGTGGGGTTTATGTTTATCAAAGGATATGACAACCAATATGGATTCTCATGAGTGCATAGATTAGGGTGCCTGGGGACTGAGCGTTCTTTTCTATCACAGCCAAATGAGGCAAAGGAAAGCAAATGGGAGAATGGCACCAACATTCTTGCAATTCAACCTCAGGTTATCTTTTCCTCTTGTACTCCTGATCTTCACTGACTAGCAAGCCTGACCTTCCTGAGTTTCCGTGTTTTGTTTTGAGGCTCACCTTTCAGAGTCTACACTGAAACAATGACAGAGAGAGCGCCTACTCAGAAGAGGAACAAAGTCACTTGTGATTCTCAAGAGGACGGTTTGTCCAAGTCTGCAAGGCAGAGGGGGCGTTTGCTCAGAAACAATCAGCTGTAGCCAAGGGGTGTGAAATGTGACTCATAACAACACTTGAACTCTGACTCAGCATACTGCCAGCACGTTAATGAGAAGAGGGAAGCACTGCAGCAGCCATCCCTCCAACACCACAGCCTGAGTCTGTTGCCTTATAAATGACGTGGGCATTATTGGTTGCATGTATGGACAACTTTCCTTCTATTGAGCATGCTTTAAGAATTTGGTCTTTGTGGGAAACAGAAGGGAAACGATGGATTAAGGTGAGGTAAAGACACAAGAAATAATAATGGACCAGCTTCACTGACAAGTAAAGAGGAATTTTTCCTTCCAAAGCCATCTGTTTTCACAGATCTTAGGATGGTGAGCTCTCCTTTGGGGCAATTACCTGTCCCCATTTGCTGTCTTCACTTTTCTTTTTAGTCTTCCCCAGTGCTGATTGTTTGCTGCAAGAGGCAATTTAAATAACACTTGTCAATCACCTCAAAGCCTGTCCCAATGACAGTGGCTTATCTCCTCTGTAGATCTCTATGGTGCTTTGTCAGCAAGGCTATTCCCCAGCCCACCCTTCCCAGAGGCCTCCTTTACCCTGTGTTAGGCCTCAAAACAGCTACTCACTGGAGCCGTTACTCTGAGAAGTAAATTTACAAGTAATATTTGTATGTCAACCACAGATCCTATAAATATTTTAAAAAATGTTTTTTAAATGTCTTACAAGTAATAAAAATACACATCATTTTGGAAGTTACACCTATAATTAATTATATCTTCTTGGGCTATATCCAGTAAAGCTATATGTTTTCTTTCTGACTGATACAGTCTTTTCATTGACTAGCAAGCCTGACCTTCCTGAGTTTCTGTGTGGTTGTTTTGAGGTTCACCTTTCAGTCTACACTGAAACAAGCACAGAGAGGGACTGAGCAAAAATCTTACATATGACATGGAAGGGTTCCACAAATAATTCTTAAAGAAGGTACTGCAACTTAGTTCTTTTTACCAAGATGAAATGTCCCATCAAAACCACAACTTTCTACTTTTTTTTTTTCACTAATATGAAAAAGAGAGTTCTATGTATAGAGGGGGAAATGGTGAATGAATGAAAGAACGAATGAGTGAATCTAAACAAACCAGCTGACCCACTGCAGACCTTGTTGGAAGTGAATAAAAGCTTTTGAAGTTGCTTTAAATTTCTCAGGAAATTCCAGGGTCTTGGTTGAAGGTATTGAATACTAAAGTATTCTGGTGGTCCACAATCATTAGTGTAATTTCCAGACTCTTCACTACATACTGTTACCAGGAGAGGAAGCTACACAATAGAGGTAACTTCTACAATATCTCCTTGTGTGAGCTGAGGTCATGAGATGGTTGCACCAGGAGCCTCATGTCCTTGAGGAAGTCTTTATGTACCTCTCACAAATATAAAAGAATGTATCAACAAACAAAGACTGGTTGGAAGGTATAAAAAAGACTGGATTCAGCCAAGTTATTTTGAAAACAGTTTATTAATTTAGAGGAATATATAATGTCTGAGCAGTTGTTTGCAAAATAAACAGTGTTTTTCACTTTGTTTGTCCCCCAACCACTGTGTGTTTGTAGAAACAACTGAAGTGCCTACATATGTGGCTCTCTGAGAAGGGAGTCAATGGGTGACGTCAAGAGGGCTTTAAGTGTTTATTGCTATGATGATAGACTAGCACACTTGAAGAAGTGGTTCACTAAAGAGACCCTAGCGGCTGAAAAGAGTTACTGAACATGCTATGTGGAGCACAGCTGATCCATTCATTCTGACCAGCTTCACAACTCATAAAGACTGTGATCTGGCCAAATTGCCTGGAAAGATGGGCAACCATTTTGGAAATGGCAAAAAAAGATGGAGGAACTAACTATGTAGAGATTCAGGCTCCCTTACTCTCTATTTTTTCCTTGTGTTCTCCCATACCAAAATGTATTCAATGTGTTATTGACACAAAAGGAATTATAGTCCTTAAAGGTTAAGTCCAGTGATTTTTCAAATTCGTTTTAACAGCAGAAATATTACTCCCACATGGATTCCTAGTCAGGATTTCTAACTATGAGAGAAAGAGAAGTAGAGCTCCAGATAAAATAAGGTTGACAGATCCAACGTTTAGTCATCTTAGCTTTCTCCTCTCCCTAGCCCTATCCCTCCTCCTTACTTCCAGTCCTCTGAGCACCGTCTAGAACTCAAATCCAAGAGAACATCTCTGTGGGCTTAAAAAGGAAATGACCACAAATGATCTGGGATCAATAACTTTATGTTCACAAGCTCGAATATTTCGATGAATAAACTTGAAGGATATTTTAGTCTTTATGAGAAGGGGTAAGATTTCATCCCTTTCTAGCTCTTGAACTCCAGGGATATTTTTACAGAGCACAGATTTTATTTCATATGTCTTTTTGAGGCACATAAAACCATCTTTTATAAGGATCTTAAGTCACATTAACTTTTTTTCTTTTAATATATATTTCAAAATTCTAAAATGATTCCCAAACAGGAAACCTTCTGCCTTGTGTAGGAGAGTCTACAAGGGCTTTGATTTATGGCTGTATCAGCTCTGTGAAAGTGGGAAAGTGGCTTACCATCATTTAGTTTCCTCATCTATAAAATGGGAATGCCACCTGTAGTAGCTGAATGATGTCCCCCAAAGATGTCCATGTTCTAATCCCAGAACATGTGAATATATAACTTGTATGGAAGGGACTTTGCAGATGTAATTAAGTTAAGGATCTTTGTGGGTTCTAAATGTAATCACAGATATCCTTATAAGAGGAAGAGGCAGAGGCAGAGCAAGATACTTGACTACAGAAGAGGAGAATGCAATATGATTGAAGTGATGTGGCCACAAGCAAAGGAATGCCAGCAAACTCCAGAAATTGGAAGAGACAAGGAACAGATTCTGCCCTGAGCCTCCAGAAGGAACCAGCTCTGCTGCCTCCTGGATTTTCAGCCCCAGAGTTTTATTTTGGACTTTTGGCCTCCACAACTGTAAGAGAAAAAGAAATTCTGTTATTTTAAGCCACTAAGTTTGCAATTTGCTATAGCTACAATAGGGAACTGATACATCTGTCATGGATGAGTTTTGTGATAAGGTCACACAATCACATGTTCAAAATACCAGTTTACACAGTAGGTTTTAGCAAATAATTTTTTAGTCATTTTTCCTTCTGCGTAAAATGCATGTAACTTGAAAAATAAATTTTGTTTGTAAATTAAATCACTGAATGCCTATAGAAAGGAAGACTTAACTACTCAGTGATTTGCCAAAAGGTGACAAGGCACTAATGAATACACAAACATGTCTTTAGAGTGGCAGGGGAGAGACCATTATTATAGAGGCCTGGTTTTGTTGAATTCATGTGTTAAGAGCTGTTTTCCTCATAGACCTTTTGGTGCCTATTTTGTTGAATAGTATCAGGGGTTCCCTGGATTACAAAGGATTTACTACCCAAAATTTTCTACAGTGGATTCATTTTCCTAATTATGTTTAGGAGAGGCTGATTTTTAAATGGGTTTGAATTTCTGACTGATGATGGCAGGAGAGGGAGAAGCCAACCCACATTTCCCCACGATCCACGAAGTCCTCAGAGGTGGTGCTTTACGAGCTGATCGCATATATTTTGAGTTCGAAATGCAAAGACGAATTTGCAAATACATGTGTATGAGTAATGCATGTGAATCCTCATTATATAGTTTTAAATTCGAAATCATATGAGAAAGGACTCACATTTGAAGGATTTTAATATTCTATTTGGCAAAGCAAAAATATTGTGGGAGAAAATTAGATATTGGAATAAATTGATATTCTCCAGTTCAAGTGGGTGGCATATAATAAACTTTCTTGATTCCTGGAGATGGTTCAGCCTTCTGGATATTTGTTTCTGATTTATAGGTCTTTCTCGTCATCTCTATTGAAACCCTGTAGGATGAAGATGTAGAACTATTGGTTCTTAATAGTTAGGCTTATTACCTTGAGAGGTATTTGCAATAGCAATCAGGCTATTCCTCACTGAGAAATATCTTCAATATTCATTTTATGGATAGACTTGTTTTCCTAGATTTATAAATATGGTAAGTGGGATATTCCTTTCAATCTTTATGATGTTTTATTCAGTTTAAAGGAACTGTGCATAAAACACCAGTAAAAGGAGGAAAATACAGATGATACACATTCTTCATCTATTCTACAAAATTTGATAGCCTGATGTTTGTTTAAAACAACTTAATCATTCCTTTCCAAGGCGAAATAGTGTTGAACATTCCATCTTGCTTCATCATGTGAGCATAATGAAGGCTGAGGAAAGCATTAAGAGCGGTTACAGCTCGCTGCGTTTTCCTGGGTGGAGGCATTTCTCTTCCTTTTTCTTTCGTGACACTTCCAAAGAGGGCCCTCCTTACCCTACCAAATGCAGATCTTTTGCGAAGAGAAATGGTCAGTAAAATACAGCCATTGTTCTGTTCTCAGCAGAGCAAGAAAATGAGTGTGTAGGTTGAAGGATAAATGAATACAAGGTCTTTGGAGGTTGAAAAGAGACCACACTGCTTATCTTTATTTAACTCTTAACGAAAGAACTAAACAAATGTTTAGGGGAGGGAGCTTAGAGAGAAAGTTTTTGAAAAAGTGACAATGTGATTCCATTTACATCTTTGGGAGTTAGAAAGCCACGAAGCTCATGATAAATTTTAAAAAAATCTTGAAACATCTACAAGATCTTTTTTTTCTTTTATTTTCAGAAATGTCAAGGATAAACAATCCAGACAGTTTCTAACAGCCCCACTCCCGGCGGAGCTCGGTTCCTGAGTGTGTGTCCAAGGACGCTAGGCCTGCCATTCACATCTTTTCTTTCCATGCACAGTCGTGGAAGCCACGTGACACTGAAGAATTAAGAGAAATACTTCAAGCTTTTAAAATGTTCCCCTTGTTGGGACTCAGAAAACGACACCCCAAAGTATGGTGCTTTGGTGTGCTGAGTACTTTGAACTTTAGGAGATTGGAAGGCCTCGGAAGCAGGCTCAGAAGAAAAGTTCTCTCAGACCTCCTGTGCTCTTCCCTCTTTCTCCCCCAGTGTAAGTCATAGAAACCAGAATTTCTCTTCCCCAAGGTGGGTCATAGAAGCTAAAACTCCTCTTCCCCAAAGATGACCATAAAACCTAGAAAGGGACTAAGCATGGTGGCTCACGCCTACAATCCTAGCACTATGAAAGGCCAAAGCAAGTGGATCACCTGAAGTCAGGGGTTTGAGACTAGCCTGGCCAACATGGTGAAACCCTGTCTCTACTAGTAATACAAAAATTAGCCAGGCGAGGTGGCGCATACCTGTAATCCCAGCTACTTGGGAGGCTGAGGCGAGAGAATTGCTTGAACCTGAGAGGCGAAGGTTGCAATGAGCTGAGATCACACCATTGCACTCCTGTCTGGGAGACAAGAGCAAAACTCCGTCTCAAAACAAACAAACAAACAAACACACAAACAAACAAACACACACCTAGAATGGTTACTCTTCCTCTTCTCCCTTGAAGACTCGTATTCCAGAGGGTCCTGCCCCACACCTGGGAGAAGGAACACTACACAGAGAGACCAAGAGGCTCTGAACAAACAGGCCTTGCTGGGTTCTCCGACTCCATCTATTAGCAGTAGATCATACTTTTTCGTCTGATTTTATTTCTATACAGTTGTCCATTCTTCACGGAAGCTAAGCATAAAAATAGATGGTTTTCCCTGGGCCATTGTGTTTTCTTTGTTGAAGTCCCCTGTGTCACTTAAAACTTTGATTGAGTAAATTTGTTATACTTTTCTCTTGTTAACTTGCCTTTTGTTATAGGAGTGTCAGCCATGATCTTTATGATGGATGAGAAAAGGTATCATGCATTTTTCTCCACAAAGTTCTATGATAGAATGAAAATAAAAGCAATCATTTTTATTTGTCAATTAAAAATTTTAAAAATTATTTAGAATATTTTAATATTTTGTATGCTTTATTTTGAATTTATGGGGTTTTTTTGGGGGGGGTACAGGGTCTCACTCTATCACTCAGGCTGGAGTACCGTGGTGCGATCACTGCTTATTGGAGCCTTGACTTCCCATGCATAAGTAATCCTCCTGCCTCAGCCTGGGACCACAGGTGTGCACCAGATTGCCTAGCTGTGGTTTTTATATTTTGTAGAAACAAGTTCTCGCTATATTGCCCAGGCTGGTCTCAAACTCCTGACCTCAAGTGATCCTCCCACCTTGGCCTCCAAAAGTCTTGGGATTACACGCAGGACCACTGCACTGGGCCCTAATTTAGTTTTAAATTATTTATTTCTGAATTGCTGACACTATGTCTATAAATTAAAAAGATACTGGAAAGTAAACCTACCTTTTACTCCTGTCCTTTTCCAAACCACGTTGGTTTCCAGAAGTAAATATCTTGTTTTAGTATAAATTTCTAAAGGCATTCTATACATATAAACATGTCTTATAGATAACATATCTTAAATTTTATCTTACATCTTTTTTTCATTTAAGAATACAGCCCTTGGACAACATGGGTTTAAACTGTGTGGATCCACTTATATATGGATTTTTTTCTGCCCCTGCCTCTCTGAGACAGCA
Organism: Cebus imitator; assembly: GCF_001604975.1. Taxonomy (NCBI): domain Eukaryota; kingdom Metazoa; phylum Chordata; class Mammalia; order Primates; family Cebidae; genus Cebus; species Cebus imitator. The sequence goes on along the minus strand of NW_016107465.1, from coordinate 5,274,187 downwards.
AGACCAACCCCTCCTCTTTCTCCTTCTCCTCAGCCGACTTCATATGAAGACAGTAAGAGTGAATACCTTTATGATGATCCACTTCTACTTAATGAATAGTAAGCATATTTTCTCTTCTTTAGGATTTTCTTAATAACATTTTCCTTTCTCTAGATTATAAAGATATACATACTATATTATAAGGATATATATATTTTAAGAATACAGTACATAATGCATATAACGTAAAAATGTATTAGTTGACTGTTTATGCTGTGAATAATGCTTCCAGTTATAGGTGAATTTTTGACTGTTGAGAAGGTCAGTGCTCCTAATCCTGTGTTGTTCAAAGGTCAACTGTATGTCTTATTCCAATCATTATATGTAGAGCTAACTCCTTCTTTTAAAAGCTGTATATCTTATTATAAAGAAGTATGGTCAGCCTTTGGTATCCTTGGGAGATTGGTTCTAGGACCTTCAGGAATACCAAAATCTGCGGATGCTCAGTACCTTATATAAGGTGATGTAGTGTTTGCATGTAACTTATGCATGTCCTCTTGTATAAGTTAAGCCATCTCTAGATTACTTATAATACTTAATACAATGTAAATGCTATGTAAATAATTATACTGTGTTTTAAAAGGCTGCTATTTTTAAACTTGTAAAGTAATTTTTTATTATATTTATTTATTTATTTGTGTGAATAGTTCCAATGCAGTTGATTGGTCCCATAAGTGTGGGATCTACAGATACATAGGGTTGATTCTACTACAGTTTATTTAAGAAGTTCCCAAGAATCAATCCAAGCTGGAAAATACACTTCAGGATATTATTCAGGAAAACTTTCGCAACCTAGAAAGACAGGACAATATTCAACTCCAGGAAATACAGAGAACACCACAAAGATATTCGTCAAGAAAAGCAACCTCAAGGCACATAATCGCCAGATTCACCAGGGTTGAAATGAAGGAGAAAATACTGAGGGCAGCCAGAGAGAAAGGTCAGGTTACCCATAAAGGGAAGCCCATCAGACTCACAGCAGATCTCTCAGCAGAAACCCTATAAGACAGAAGAGAGTGGGGGCCAATATTCAACATCCTTAAAGAAAATAACTTTCAACCCAGAATTTTACATCCAGCCAAACTAAGCTTCATAAGCAAAGGAAAAATAAAATCTTTTGTGAACAAGCAAGCCCTCAGAGATTTCATCACCACCAGGCCTGCTTTATAAGAGCTTCTGAAAGAACCACTACACATAGAAAGGAACAACCAGTATCAGCCTTCCTAAAAAACACTAAAAAGTAAAGAGCATCAACATAATCAATAATTTACATCAACTAATAGGCAAAACAGCCAGCTAACATTAAATGGCAGTATTAAACTCACATATATTATTATTAATTCTAATTTTAAATCGGCTAAATCCCCCAATCCAAAGACATAGACAGGCAAAAAAAGCCAAAACCCATTGGTATGCTGCATCCAGACCCATCTCACATGCAAGGATACACAAAGACTCAAAACAAAGGGATGGAGAAAAATTTACCAACCAAATGGAGAGCAAAAATAAATAAATAAATAAAAAGCAGGAGTTGCTTTAAAGCAGCAAAGATCAAAAGAAGCAAAGAAGGATATTACATAATGATAAGAGGATCAATG
>NW_016107465.1:5179198-5270625 GCF_001604975.1 Cebus imitator | reverse complement strand
CACTCCTTCTTAGTTTTCTTTTATGTGATTATTTTTTTTTGTGTTTTTTTTTTTTTCCTACTCCCTGAGCTGTGTGCTCATTTTGTTCTTTGGCTATCTAGCCATATCCTCTCCAATTTTTAGGACATGTGCTTTATGTCCGTATATACTTTTAAAAATTTTCTGTTATTAAAAATTTGGATCTAGTCTGTCAAAATTTTCAAACATTCACAGCAGTGTTGCCATAGTGTGTTTTATACATTTGCTCTTTTTTTTTGCATTACATTCATTTTATATTATAGGAGGAAATGTCTTTATTTTCTTCTTGTAGTAGCTTTGTGTAATTCCTGTGGTTTTTCATTTCTGGCTATTACTTAGTTTTTGATAAGGTGTATTCACTGGAGCTTCATTGGTGAGAAGAGTAAAGATCATGGTCAAGGCTGTAAGATTTCCACTTAAGGGAGTGAGATGATGTGAGAGCGAGCAATTTCTTTTAACGTTTGCTTTTCCTAACAACATTTGACAATGCAGAATTAGTCGCAATGCTGAGCTTTTCTTCTTCACTGGCTTGATAAACAGACGTTGTCCTTCAGACATGACTGGTCAATATGTTTCTTGAGACTTAGTGCTGCTTTGGCTCTAGGAAAGTTACTGTTATCTTATTGTTCCAGAAAGGGGACCTTTGTTTTTACTTCTCAGTTTAGCCAGTGATTATGAAGAACTGTTCTTTGGGGCAGTCTCTGAAATCTGCAACTATAGGCATCCTCTTTCCATGGCACCGTTCTTGGATCTTCAATGCATTTATTAGCCCTTCCCTGATTTTTTTATTCTAGGTTATATAATCTTATGTGTAAAACTGACTGGCAATGAGGTGCCCAGATATTTGGTTAAACATTAGCTCTGGATGTGTCTGTGAAGATGCTTTTGGATAGATTAACATTTGAACTGATAGAGGAAGACATTGCCCTCCCCAGTGTTACATGGGCCTCATCCAATGCATTGTAGGACTGAATAGAAGAAAAGGCTGAGTAAGAAAGAATTTTTTCTCTCTGCCTGACATTGAGCTGGGACATTGATCTTCTCCTGCCTTTGAATTCTGTCTTTAACTAGAACTTACACCATGGACTCTCTTGGTTCTCAGGACTTCAGACTCAGACTAGAACGATGTTATATGCTCTTCTGGATCTCCAGCTTGATGGCTGCAAATCTTGGGACTTCTCAGCCTCCATAATCATGTAGCCAGTCAATTTTTTTATAGTAAATCAATATCTATATCTATCTATAGCTATATATCCAGAACCAATATGGTCCTGTTTCTCTGGAGAACCTAGACCAATACAGATACCTCCAAAATTTGTCAAGAATTAGCTTTAGTTTCTGTTTCTTAGTCTTTTTGTTGCTGTTGGGTGATTTTGAAGAGGGAAAGGTAAACCGCCACCTTTATTCAGCTATTTAAAATTAGAATGTAAGAGGCTACAAGAAAATCTTTTAACCATATACAGTTGTAAGTAAAAGCATTTTTATATTGTACTTCAAGGACAATAAATATGCACCAACTTTCATGTTACAGACCAAGGATTAGTATATACAGAACTTATATCAAAGATGACCTGAAAGCCACTGCCACCAAGGCTACCTTTCTGACACCTGAGAGATTTATTCAAATAATTTACTAGAACAAACAGCTGGTAATTCTATCCTTACAATGCAACATGGTATCTTTATTCTCGTTCTTATGGTGTAGACATTCACTCTATCATCATCTCTATGTCCTTACCCTGCAAGGGAAGAGGAATCTAATATTTATAGATCACCTATTATATTTTGGCACAAGTGATTTTGAGGCAAGTTCATATTTGCTCACAAAACCACTAATTATACCTTAAGAACCTGGCATCCCAAAGAGAAATAGTGAAGCAAGTTTTACCATTTTGACAAGACTGCCAAATTCTACTTTAACCCATGGTAAAAATCAGCATACATAAAGGAATAAAGAAACATGCTCTTATCCCCACAATTTTGAAGGAGTGATAGGAGTGGGTGTAAGTAATTGAACATAAACTCTTGATACTTGCATAGACTGAAACCAGTCTAGAAGTAAGCTAACAACAATTTGTCTGTTCTTTATGTACTGGAAGATTCTTAAGATGCGACAATGTGGTGGCAGCTCTGTCAGGAGGAGGAAGAAATGGATGACTATAAATCCTCTCCAAGTGTTAAAAACAGTCTTCAGAATTCCACCCATCAACCTGAGGAGATGAATAACTGAGATCACATTATACCTATATTTCCTGAAGTGAAAACTGTCAACATTACTGTCACTGAGAATGTTCTGACTGAGCTAGAAGGAGATTTTTGGCAGTTCACAATCTGTTAGCTCATATTTCCACAGCTCTGGGGAAATGGCCTCAATGCTTCAAAACCCAATACTTGGATTGTCAGGGAGAAATCAGGGTCAGAAGTAGAGTCATTGATCCAGTACTTTCAAAGTTTCAAAAGGAAGAAACAATATATGGTGTCAACAGATCTGACTGAGACGGGAAGGGAGGGTATTGTTCAATATTCATCATTTGATGTCTATTAAGTGCTAATCCATGCACTATTCCAGATGCTGCAAATATAACAGTGAGAAAGCAAATCTCCTACCCTTAAGAAACTTACATTCATGCTTTGTGTGTTTATGCGGAGATGGGGATAGGAGATGATACAAACATATGGTATACAAATTTTTTAAAAGGTGATAAAATAGATCGAATGTAGAAAATGATTAGTGGGATGGTGGTTTTTTAGAAAGGGTGGTAGAGTGTCCCCTCTGAGGTGGTGTCATTTGAGGTCTGACATAAGCCATGGTATACATGATGCGTATAAGTTGTTATAGATTGCAGTTGATCTCATCACAGTGAATTAGCCAGTGACGGGCCAGGGAACTGACACAGGCTATTATAGTTGAGGAGCTAAGTACTAAAGCAGTCATTTATTTGATGTTACTTTGGTTTGATGCGTGTTTTACACATGTACACAGAAAATTTAATGACCATGTTTTACATAAAAAGAAAGAATTTCATGAGCAATTTTTTAACACGTAGCAACTGTGTTTTTTACATGGAGAATTTAGTGTCCAAGTTTTATACCTGTACATAGAGATTAAACATTTTTCTATGTGTCTTCTCCTAATGTACAAAACATTAACAAAACTAAAAATATTGGGTACTTGAGTTTACAAAGCACAGACAATCATTGTTCATTTAATCCTCACAATGTGATGCTGGTGGGTAGATGTTATTATTACCTTTGTTTCATATGGAGGAAATCACACACACACACACACACACACACACACGGGCACATTAAACCAGCTCCTGAGGTGGGGGGATGATGCGTACACACCATTTGGCTTTAAATTTGACTTCCTTTCCACAAAACATGAAACTGTGTGTGGATACTACTTAAGTAGTTTGGGAGAAGAACCCTGCACTGAAACATGTTCAGGCTCTCTATAAAAAAAATCATATAATACAGACATGTAATGCTCAAGTAACAAAATGTCTAAATGTTAGAAATATTTTGATTCTGGTTTGGCAGTAAGTTTACTTTGTAGTGAAATGAGGCCTGACTTCAGGCAAGCAATGCCTTCTCTTGATACACTTTAACAGAAGGACATTGCTGAGATCTTCATTTTAAGGTTTGTAATCTAAAGGAATAAACAACCTGCCTTAGTACAAATACTATGCAAAATATTAGTTACTGAATTACCAGTACATTAAAAATACAATCTATTTTAAAAATGGGAGAAAAACACAAACACACACACGCAATATATATTTTTCTTTTTCCAGGAACTCAAAATGCCTCAGGAACTCTTCCTCAGACATTCTCAAAGTAATAAGTAATATGCCTTTGGGCTGAGATTAAGCATAGCACATTCATTTAAAAAGGCTCTATTTTGTTGTCTGTAGGTAGGCCTGCTGCCAAGTACGGTGGGGAGGCTGCCTGGGTTTAAATTCTTCTTTTCTTCAGTGATTTTGTCCTTACACTTTCAGAAGTTTATTGAGCTGGTGCTTCCTCTCCTCTGCCTGACTTATCACAACATATTCTTGGGACAGACTCTGGCATTCATTAATCTTCAGGTAAAAATGACTGACAACAGCTTTAAGTACTTATTCCCCAGTGGACACTTATATTTTCATAAGGATCAAAAAATAACTCAAAACATAGAATTTCAGATACCACAAAAGGAAAATAGGAGGAACCTCTTGGAAATTATGAAAGGCAGTTTTATAATCCACTTATTTCTAAGGTCACTTGCTTTTGAGCAATTGAAAACAGTACTTTCTGTAAACTGTCAGAAAAACTTAACTACTCTTTTAATGAACAAAATAAAATGCGTATTTGCTGGGTTTTCTCACAGCCTTAGCTTTCTTCTCTACCTCATGGCCAAGCAAGTCCTGACATGCACTGAAGTAATTAAATGCCATGAAGCATCCTCAAAGTTTGTTCATGCTCAGCCAAATTCATATCTTCTTCCACACCTCTTAGTAGGTGTGGAGCCAGAGCCTGAAGGAGGATCGCACACATTAGTCCCTCCAACAATGATGAGCTAGTCACCGTCCAAGCAATGTTCCTTCCAGAGCAGGGGAATTTCCAGAGTCACAGTGTGTGGGGGAACTTCTTCCTGAAAATTTTGTCCTAGTGAACTTTGGTCAAAATAATCATCAAAAGAAACCTCAGAAGAAGAAGGAATATGAATAGTAGCAACAGGGGACATGATTGTTAAGCATTTTATTCTTGCTATCTCACATCGTCCTCACGATGAACTATGAGGCTGATATTGTTATACCTACAGTGGTCCCCTGTTATCCATGGGATATATGATCCAAGATGCCCAGAGGATGCCTGAAACCTCGGATGGTACTGAATCCTATATATACTATAATTTTTCTTATAATACATACCTATGCTAAGTTTATAAATTAGACACAGTAAGAGACTAACAACAACTAATAATAAAATAGGACAATTATAATAAAATACTTCAATAAAAGTTATATGAAGTGGTCTCTCTGTCTCAGTATCTTATTGTATTGTATTCACCGTTCTTCTTGTACTGATGTAAGATGGTAAGATGCCTGTGTGATGAGATCAAGTGAGATGAATGATGCAGACGCTGTTATGTAGTGTTAGGCTACTACATTTACTTATTTACTTATTTAGAGATGGAGTCTCGCTCGATCCTCCAGGCTGGACTGCCGTGGTGCAATCTCTGCTCACTGTAGCCTTCACCTCCTGGGTTCCAGCAATTCTCCTGCCTCAACCACCAGAGTAGCTGGGACTACAGAAGCACCACTATGTCCTGTTAACTTTTGTATTTTTAGTAGAGATGGGGTTTCATCATGTTGGTTGGGCTGATCTCGAACTCTTGACCTCAAGAAATCTGCCCACCTTGGCCTTCCAAAGTTCTGGGATTACAGGCATGAGCCACCATGTCCACCTTATTATTTATTTATTTATTTATACTTTAGAGACAGGGCCTTGCCCTGTCACTCAGGTTGGAGTGCAGTGGCACAATCGCAGTTCACTGCAGCTTCCATGTCCTGGGCTTAAGCAATCCTCCTGCTTCAGCCTCTCAGAGTAGCTGGGCCTAGAGGTGCATGCCACCATGCCTGGCTAGGCTACTGTGGGCCCTTTGACAATAGTCAGAAGGAGGATCATTGAATGAGGATGTCACTGGTTGGGTGTCAGGAGCAGGTGACACATATAACTAATAGGCAAATAACACAGACAGCACAGCATTGTATATATTTAAAATTTAAATTAGTATAAAGAATAACAACTTTTAGATCTTTCCATACCTGTGATTTTTTCTGTTTTTTTTTACTCTTTTTCATTTCTATGTTATTTCACTTTTTTCAAATCTTAGACTCCATGTTTCTTAATGTGTCTTCAGAAACGTCTATTCTTATTCACACTCCTTCTTAGTTTTCTTTTATGTGATTATTTTGTGTGTGTTTTTTTTCCTACTCCCTGAGCTGTGTGCTCATTTTGTTCTTTGGCTATCTAGCCATATCCTCTCCAATTTTTAGGACATGTGCTTTATGTCCTGTATATACTTTTAAAAGTTTTCTGTTATTAAAAATTTTGATCTAGTCTGTCTCTGGCTTCATATCAGGTCACTGGAGGAGGCTTAAGCGGGGCTCTGGAGCTGCAGGGTGGAGCAAAGTGAAGAATGGGGATTTGGGGAAGTAAAACGCTTGCTTTACTCTTTGCCTCTGATGGTGACTCTGTGTGCAGCTTCTCTCAGTGGTACATCTTCTCTTAAATCAGGATGCTGGGCAGGACCCTCTCCTTTGTCCTAATCAGTGACTCAATCGGGGATGTTAATGTAAACACAGGTCTTCTCATTTCATTTCAGCACTGGAGGTGTGTCTTGGCAACACAGGGTCTGGCACCCTGATGGACCTTTGAAAAAGCAATGTTTATAAACAATTCTTTCCTCAAGACTTGAATAATGGAGCAGAGATTTTCTCTTATCAATTCACAAAGTAGACCCTTTCCCTTTCCCTTTCCCTTCCTTGGCCTTTTGAATGATTTGTACTTAGGAATGGAATATTTTTCCAGAACCAGGACCAGAAATCAACAAAATTAATTTCTTTCTTTCTTTCTTTCTTTCTTTCTTTCTTTCTTTCTTTCTTTCTTTCTTTCTTTCTTTCTTCTTTCTTTCTTTCTTTTTTTCTTTCTTTCTCTCTCTCTTTCTTTCTTTTTTCTTCTTTCTTTCTCTCTCTTTCTTTCTTTCTTTCTTTCCTTCCTTTCTTTCTTTTTCTCTTTCTCCCTTCCTTCCTCCCTCTCTCCCTCCCTCCCTCCCTTCTTCTCCTTTTCCTTCTCCTTCTTCTTCCTCTTCCTCTTCTTCTCTTCCTCTTCCTCCCCTCCTCCTCCTCCTCCTTCTTCATCTTCCTCTTCTTTCTTCCTTTCTTTTCTTCTCTCTTTCTTCCTTCTTTTCATTCTTTTTTCTTTGTCAGCAGTAGAATCCTTTCAGTGAAATATTATGTGAGGTATCAATACATTTAACTGATCAAAACTAAAGGGCTGTAATTGAAGCTAGGTGAGGGGTCTGAAAGCTACCCACTAGAAATGCCTGTGCCATCACCTTCTGGCCATAGGGTCCCTAATACATAGATATTGAACCCCATGACTTAGTGGGAATGTGGCTTGAGGACCACTCCTCTCATCTTTTCTGGCTATTTGCATAAGGTGGACAACATAATGGTCTCTGCAGGGGTGTCTTTGTAGTTATCCCCTGGTAGCTCCTGCAGACCCCTGCTCACCTTTCAAATGCAAATACATAAAATACTTGCCTATAGGCTTGGGAACAAGGTAATTCAGTTCTCTGCCAAAGAGGGAGAACTGCTGAAAATGTGTCTTTATCTTAAAGTAGTTTGACCTTACAACTCCTGGAGATAATGCCCTGGGCAGAAGAAACAGACATTTTTGTCCAATGCACATATTTATTATACGTCAACTGTGTGTTTATAATCATATCAGGAATTCCTAGGTCCACAGAGTTATTTGGCACACTCTTCTCAAGAAACACAGTCCAAAAATTCTTTTGTATCATGGCTAAATTAACAAAGGGAATCTGAAAATTTGCAAAAATTATGTAAAGAAAAATACAAGTCACACGTTCTCTCACCAGTCAGTAGAATTATTATTTCTTTCTAGTCTTGTGCAACATAGATTTCTAGTGATAGAATTCCTGGTCAGGAAGCATTTGAAGGAGGCATTTGGGAAGACTGGGCTTTCTTGGTGCTTTTCAAATCTATCACCAAGGGAGCTATTTTCTCTCTTAACCCACAGGATGTAATACCAGTTAATATCCAGGAATACTTCAAGTCAGTTATTTGGGTTTCTCTACAAGTTAAGTGTTTTCTGTTCAAATAACTTTTATAGCAACTATTTTAGTTGTTCTCTTCATCACGGCAATCATGAACTCTCTCTTTTCTATATTATATTTTCTATCATAATTGCATGAAAATATGGTTATATTTTCTATCATAATTGCATGAAATCTATATATGCTATAAATAGTGTATGCATATCCATGATTATACACACATACTCAGAATACAGGTGAGAAGTCCACCTAAATGATTCTCAGCCAATGCATTGCAGAAATCAGACAGATTTCCCCAATGACCTTCGAGTGCTCAAGAAGAAAAGTAGAATATATATATGTACCCCTTTTACATCTTATGCATGTAATCAATAAAGCCTTTAAAATGAATGCCAACTTCCTGACAAAAAAAATGAATTGGCTGTCTCAGGCTCTGATTCCTTATCAAATTCTGTGAAACTCACTTTACCCTCTATAGCTCAGTTCCCCCTACTGGTTTCAAATGCATTCTAACCACCCTGATAATATAAATTAGAGCTCAGATTTTCCTCACTGAGGGTGAAGCTCTGGGGTAGGAATGAACTTCATGTGTAATTGAATCTGTGGTTCATTGAGAAGATTTGTAAGGAGCTTTGCTACATGTGCAAGTTGTATTTGGCTCACGGAAATGTGTTGTGAATTTGTATTATAGCTACAGATGTCCACGAAACAGAGTAGGTGATTGAGGTTAAAATTTAGTTTTCCTCCATTTTCACAGTAAGTATCTCTGTGTTGAAGGACACACATCCCCATAACCAGCATAACATTTGGCCATTTATTCTGTTTTTTTCCTAACTACTAACCATTCTTTCTCCTCTTGCTGCTTCTCCTCCTCCTCCTCCCCTTTTTCCTCCTCCTCAACCTCCTCTTTGCTTTCTGTTTTTCCTCATCCTCCTCCTCCTTCTTCTGGAGGTCTGGGGTTGCACTGAGCTATCTGAATTGTCCTCTAGGTTTGCTTTTGATATTAGTAATAAGGATATCTAAATCAGTCTTGTCTCAGTCATTACACTAAAGATAAATGTCAGATTTCTTAGCTCTTTTCTTCTATTCTCAAAGTGAAAGAGGAGAGCCACTGACAGTTTCATCTTTACAGAAGAGCAACTGTTAGGGTTAATCCTTACATCTGATTCTTTTCACTGATCTTCAGAGACTATTCTCTTTGTGGAATGTTAGTTTTACCATTTCTTTATATGAGTGCATTCAATTTCCCCAAGCTCCTCCTTCTTTATATTTTTAATAGCAAAGTGTCAAATTCCAGTCAATGATTGCCTTTTCGGGTGCATATGGAGAATTTACATCTACACAGGGTGAAAGGTAATTCTGCTTTACAGACATTTCTTACTTATAGAATCTGTCGAGACATTTTTCATCTCCGTACCTCTATTGCCAAGATTAAACTTTATTCACCATGCTGGAAATAGATAAATAATATTACTGATTATTTTAAAAATTCTTCAAAATTATTTAATTCTATATGGATTGGGAAAATTTGGAGAGACAGAGATAAGAAGTGAAAAACTCCAATAGATAATATCTATAGCTTTTTCACACTGATAGACACATAATTGATATTTACAACACTATTAGTCATAAAATACTAGATGTTATCATGAGATGAGCTAAAAAAATGTACAAACAGTATGAAAGCTCAAAAGAAAAACGCACATGTGAAAATTCGTTATTGTGTTGATAGTTTAATTATGGTCTATTGCACTTTATTAAAGGCTCTATCTGGTGATATGAATGTGGAATTTCTCTCCTGGGTTTTCTATTTACTTCAGTGGGCTGGATGGAAAATAAGCATGAGGCATAATCTTTTATGTCTTTCTTCAATAATTAGCAGATTTGTTCCTCTGCTTTCCTAAGAGGGAACTAAAGGAATGTCAGTAATCAGGTAGGAGCTGCAGGACTTTGCCTGGATGACCACAGTCTGGTTCCATTGAGTCTCTGAAATGTCTCTGGGTTTATAGTCAATTCCGTCATCACTCATTGAGACCTGCTGTGCACATTGGCTAGAGTTGGACTTGAGAGGAATCAAAGTTAAGTGAGATCAGATCCTTGTTATCAGGAAACTCACAATTGAATGTAGAAAAGTAATACAAGCTGAACTAAAACTTGGGCTTGGTAATAGGTATCAAAAATGTACAATGGAAATACCAGAGAAAGGGTGGTTGAAGATGGAGAAAGCATTTTTTTGTTGAAGGAAAATATCATTTTAATAATACTTGATCCTTTTTCAATTGAAAACACAGTAAATCCTCACCTAATGTCAATGGTTCTTGGAAACTGCAACTTTAAGTGAAACAGAGTATAACGAAATCACTTCTTTTCCTCATCAAAGTTACAACAAAGGGCCTCAAAGGAAACAATGTTATTTGAGGACCTGCCTTATGTTACAGGACTTCAAGTTACAGCTTCCAAGAACCTGTCAATGACATTAAGTGAGTACTCATTGTACTTTCATAAGCTTTTGAAACAAATTGGGTTTGTAGCATAACTTGAAATAATCATGTGGGATCTTCCTTTAAAAGTGGGAAATGCCACTGATTTTGACTTTGGAGTGGAAAGTTCGGGACAAGATACAGGAATCTTTAGCTAGAGGATAACCAATCGGAGGCTGACCCGTGTAATGTAGGGCACGTGGGCCAGAGCCGGCATCTGTGTGGCACCGGCTGCTCTGTTTCCTGTGCCATCAGCAAGAAGCCCGAATTGCTTTGGAAGCATAACAGAACCCTCACATTTCCAGCCAACCAGCTTCCCCTTTTTATAGCACAACTAATTTGGAAAATCTCACAATTATCTAAACTGTATTTTCAATACGGGCTGAGACGAAGACCATGTATTTATCGTCACAAAACTGCAACTGCATTTCAAATTCTATGTTGTGTGGAGGCTCTCTCAATACGGACCTAAATAAATAAAGGAAGTGAGATTTTCAGATTCCCACACCCCACCCATCGACTTTTTTTTAATTTTCTTTACTTTTGATATCCTCTACCAAGGCCTTTTCTTGTTAATTTTGCCAGCTAGTTTCTACTTAAAGCTGACTTCCACGGAGATGTGTGTATTTGCGGGTCGGCTTCATCAAACATTCATTGTTCAATACTGTGACAGCTGGTAGCAGGCATACACACTCTTTCCTTGTTTGGTTTTCTGATAAAACCTGTCAAGTACTGGTTGACTATAACTGAATTCGTCACCCTCTCAGCAAGGTTATACCTCTTCTTACTATGAAATAAAACAATAAAACAACAATTCTAACCCCTGTCTGCCAACCCCTCGTAATTTGACAAGGAAGTGTATGAAGAACAGGTTTTAACCAGACTAACACCCACAAGGTTCACTGTTGATGAAAAATTTTCACACATCTAAAAATGTAAGGATCATTCTTGTGAGCACTTGCTCAGGAGACAATGGAAATGTAGAGAAGGTTATAGCAAAAAGATACTGGGCTTGCGTGCTGTTCAGACTGAGCATCTGAAATCTGTCGATTTCGGGCAACAAATCATCCCAACAAGCTGTTTGGTGCCCTGCAGGCCTTCTCAGACTAGTTTATTGACATGGTAAGGGCAGGTGCTTACAAGAAAACTGACAAAGTCTGTCTCCTATAGGATGTGCAGCTTCTGAAGAGGAGAGCCTACAATAAAGTTGGAGTTGAGATTTCACTTTTAGATGGAAAAAGGAGATAAAATGTTTCACTGGGCAAAGGAGAGTTCTGTCTGCCTTCTAGAGAAATGACATCACCTTCAGCCAGCTAGTTACTTTCCTCAACGATTCTGTTATTTCCTTCCTTCTTTCTCGCTTCCCTTCTTTTCCTTCCTTTTTGTTTTATTCTAAAAAACAGGGAAACAAAAGCTGCCATACTTATCTCAAAGGATTATTAATATCAGATAAGTTGATTTGGCAAAGCAAGTTTTAATTTGTAAAGATCTATTCGATTTTTTAAGTTAACTATTATTATTTATGAATAGTCTGAGAAGGAAGTGTCTTAATGTGTTTAGGTTTCTATAATAAAATACCGTAAACTAGGTGGTTTATAAACAACAGAAATGGACTTCTCATAGTACTGGAGGCTACGAAGGCCAAGATCATGACACCAGAAGACTTAGTGTCTAGTAAAGGCCCTGCTTCCTGTTTCATTGATGGCCTTCCTTCACGGTCACTGCATATGGTGGAAGGGAGGAATAAAACCTCTCTGGTGCTTCTTTTATTTTATGTATTATTATTTTTATTTTGAGACAGCCTGTTGCCCAGTGGAGTTCAGTGGCACGATCTTGGCTCACTGAAACCTCTGCCTCCCAAGTTCAAGCAATTCTCATGCCTCCACCTCCCAAGTAGCTGGGACCACAGGCATGCATAGCCATGTCTGGGCAATTTTTGTATTTTTAGTAGAGATGGGGTTTCGCCATATTGGCCAGGCTGGTCTTGAATTCCTGACATCAAGTGATCTGCCCGCCTCAGCCTCCCAAAGTGCTGAGTTTACAGGTATGAGCCACCATGCCTGACCATCTGGTGTCTCTTTTATAAGGATACTAATCCCATTCACCAAGGGCTCTGCCCTCGTGACTTAATCACCTCCAAAAGGCCCACCTGCGACTAATATCACCTTGGGAGTTAGAATTTCAACATATGAATTTTTGGGGAACATAAACTTTCAATTCATCACATTAAATATTAGTCATAGAAAATAACGATTCAGAGGTGGTTTCCTTTTTAACATGGAGACTGGCCTGGAGAAAGGCTGAATACAAAGCATGAAATCATTTTATGGAAATTATACCAAAGAGTAATAACAACAATTACTGTTTCAGTATGGCAACAATATCTGCAGATAAAAGCAGACCCAAATATCTCAGGAGCTTAACACCATGGAAGTTCATCTCTCACTGATGTGGCTGGTTTGAGATGGCTGCAATCTATCCGTCATTCAGGAATGGAGGCTGAGCCATCCTCATTGCAAAGCTCTGTGATCTTCCTAGATGTCTGTCTTCAGCTGATAGATTGTTGAGGAGAGTGTGTCGAGGAAGTCATGGAAGTTTATATGGCCCATAACTGGAAATGGTGAGCCTTACTACTATGTATGCTCTATCAGCCAGAACAGTCAGTCACATGTTTACTCCCAGCAATGCAGTTAGAGTCCAGCATCGGGCCAAGATAAAAGGGGAAACAGGTTGAATGTTTAGCTAACCGGTTTCTATCATCCCTAGTTACTCATTCCGTCTCTTTTTCAGATTGAATAATTTCCATTGTTCTCTTTTTAAGTTCACCGACTCTTCCCTCTCTCCATTCTGCTTTAAGCTCAAACAATATGTTTCAAATTTTGAATTTGGTATTTTTTTTCTGTTGTAGAGTTTACTTTTTTTTTTTGCAGTTGCTATTTCTCTGGTAATAATTGCTATTTCTTCATTTATTATGAACACGTTTTTTCTTACATCCTTGAACATGCTAAAAATACTTGTTGATGTGTTGTTTAAAAGTTTATGTGTTGTTTAAAATCATAGTCTGTGAAGAACATATCTGGATTGAACTTTGTTGACTATTTCCTCTTGAGATCTTATTTTAGTGATATATGAATAAAAATTCATATATATGAAATTAGTCAATGTATGAATAAAAATTCATACATTAATTTTAGATCATATCCTGTTCATTGAAAAGGTGAGGTTGTAGAGTCTCTGGTCTCCATTATTTGTCTTAAGAGTAAATTTTCGTTGGTTGATCAGGCTATTAACTTGTTTGAACTCACACTAAACACTGTTTTGCAGAGAGTTCAAATGTCAGTACAGTTATTTTATCCTTACCTGGGCTCTTTGAGTCCATCCCACACATACATGGTTAAAGACTTATTCAAATATTTGAGCAGGAGTTTTACAAAGAATTTGGAGCTTCACACCTCTCACTTTTCTGGTACACCTCTCACTTTCTAATGGCTGTCATTGCTTTGAACTCTGTCCTCTAGTTCTTTTGACCAGAAAAAAAGTTGCAAGTCTTTCAAGTGTTAATTTCTTTCAGAAGCTGCATGCTTGTTCACACTACAGTGCCTTTAGTTGGATTTTATCTTTTGTTCAGAGGTTATAGTTCTTATTTGGGGGTGGGAGCAGTGGGGTGTCAGTTTGGGGGAAACTTAGTCATGATCAAAGTAGAATTCCACACTAGCCATTCTAATGACTCATTCTAACTTCCTTCTTATGACTACAGCTTTAGGGGTCAACATTTTGTATGCTGAAAAGTATTTTGCTTCATCTTGACCTAAATTGTCAAACCATGTCTATCTGGTCTTTTTTTTTTTTTTTTGAGACAGTATCTGGCTCTGTTGCTCAGGCTGAAATGCAGTGGTGAGATCACAGCTCATTGCAGTCTCCACCTTCCTGGCACAAGCAATCCTCCCACCTGTCTCCCAAGTAGCTGAGATTAGAGCCACACACCACCATAGCTGGCTAATTTTTTTACTTTTATTTTTGTAGAGATGGGCTCTCACTCTGTTGCCCAGACTGGTCTGAAACTCCTAGGCTTCGCTGATCCTTCTGCCTCAGCCTCCCAAAGTGCCGAGATTACAGGCATGAGCCACTGTGCCCGTGAAATGTCTCCTTCTATTTTCATTACTCTACTGTTTTTTATTCCAACAACATACAGTAAACAATTGAAAATATAAATAATACTGTAGTAATTGTTTCTTAGAGGGCTTTCTCACAAAGTGTTTTTCCCATCTGAATTATAAGTTTAGATACGTAATTTTTTAAAAGTTATAAACATCTGTCTTCTCTTGTAGCAAACTCTCCTTGGTTGTTGACTCAATAGCCATTCTGCAAATTGAGAAATTTTGCTTCTTTCATTTTACTTGTTTATAAGTAAAAGGGTGTATTTAGTGGCCCCTTAAAAGAATAAGTTCAGGATATGTAATTTTTCAATTTAAAAAGTTTCTCTTAGCATTATACCAAGTTTTAGAGGACACAGTCTCTTCAGGGTTTCCTTTTTTATTTGTTCTTTTTAAAGCATTAAAAACATCTATGGTACAATTAAATTGCATAGACAGTGCTTTGTGAATCCCAAAGAATAATATTCATTTGGAAACCAGGTTCCTCTACTGAGTCAGCTAATATTTCAACTGGGGCAAGAGGCTCAGAATTTGTAAAAAGGAAAATGAGTCAAACACTATTATTTCCTTTTACAGCCATTTTGTTAGCTACCAGTGGACTCTTCCTTTCTGGGCTGCTTGCCCTACATAAAGGCTGAATTATTTACAAAAAGTTGATTGCAAAAATTGCGTATGTAGTTGTCAAGCAGGTGCTTTTCAAACCTTTAAAACGCCTACTCTTTTTGATTGCTTTCACAACTTAGGTAGAAGACATATATATTATACTCAGTTTAATCACTATAGCATTAATCTGGTTGGGAAAAAAAGTATGCATCCTTTTATATTTAGGAAGCTTTCAGTTTTCTAACCCTTCCTCTCCAGATTTTCTGAGTTATTCTTTAGTCTTCTTCCTTCACTTCACTACACACTGGCTCATCAATGCACTGGAAACTAACTTCTTCCCTTTATGTAATTTAGAACTGATAGGTTCACAATGCCCTTCTAATTGACATGACATTTTCCTAACTCCTTAGAAGCATTTGCTGCTATAGTTGATCCTCATTATTGGCAGAATTCATATTTGAAAATTTGTTTACTTACCGAAATTCGCTTGTAGCCCCAAAATCATACTTGTGGCACTTTTGCAATCTTTCATGGGCATCTGGAGAGTGGTAAAAAAATGTGAGAAATACCAGATATAGGTGATAGGGAGGAAGGCAGCACATCACACTGCCATGTGTGTACCTATGCAACAATCTCAATCTTGTATGTTCTTCACATGTCCCCCAAAACCTAAAATGCAATAAAAAAAAATGTCAGGAGCTCAATGTGCATGTTCCCAGCTGAGGTAGCCAGAACATAAACCAGTCTTGTTTATGTTCTCATTTGGAAAATGGGTATCCTTTTGCAGTCAATTTAGTAACCAAATTTTTGACATTCTTTTGCTTCTTGTTGGTAATGTCACTGTTTAAAATGGCCCCCAAGTGTGGTCTTGAAGTGCTAGCTCATGTTCTAAGAAGAAGGCCATGGTGTGACTTATGAAGAAAACGTGTTAATTCAAGCATGAGTCATAGTGCTGTTGGCTATGAATTCAATGCTAATGAATCACTATATATTAAATAAGGTAACTTTAAACAGAAATACACATTAATAGAAGGTTATACATTTATTGGTTGACAAAAATGCAGTGCACAGAGGCTCACAGGAACCTAATCCTTTTCCTGAAATTGTGAAACATTAAAAGTACCTTCACGCATATGTTCATTGCAGAACTATTCACAATAGTAAAGACTGGAATCAATTCAAATGCACATCAATAATAGACTGAATAAAGAAAATGTGGTACACATACACCGTGAAAACTATGCGGCCATAAAAAGAAGCAAGATCATGTCCTTTGCAGCAACATGGCTGGAGCTGGAAGCCATTATCCTCAGTAAACTAACACAGGTACAGAAAACCAAATACCACATATTCTCACTTATAAGTGGGGGAACACTTGGACACAGGGAGGGGAACAACACACACTGGAGTCTGTGGGGGGGTAGGATAGGAGGAGGGAGAGCATCAGGATAAATAGGTAGTGCATGTTGGGCTTAATACCTATGTGATGGGTTGGTAGGTGCAACAGACAACCATGACACATGTTTACCTATGCAACAAACCTTCACATCCTACACATGTACCCCAGAACTTAAAATAAAATTAAAAGTTTGAAAAGATACATTAACACTTTAACAGAAATCAGAGAAATTTACGTTAATTCATTGGTTGTTTAGTGTTGGTCTGTCGGTCCAGACTTTCCTTATTGTTGTTACTGTTTTTAATATAAAATCAAGATTAGAATTCTTTGTCATCTGCCTTTCATAATCCATATTCATAATGCATTTTTATGATTCCCATATTCTTTTATTTAAAGGGAAGTCATTACTCAACTACATTTACAAAGCACAGCCTCTGCTGGCATTTGACTTTAAACCACTGATTTAGTTTAGTTCTGAGATTCTGTTTTTCCCTATCTATGTGCTTGTTACAAAGTATGTTCACCCTGTGGAAATTAACCAAGTTACGTAATTGTGGTTTGTACACTTTTGGTATAAAAGAGAAAAAATAAAAAAATTGAAGATACATAATTTGAGGTATAAACTGAAGGAGTTACAGAATTTGGATAGGCAGAGAAGGAGAAGGAGGAGAAGGTATGGCGTGAGAAAAGAGGTGATGTGAGAATGAAACAGGCTATGTGGGAGAAAATAAAGAGGCCACTGGGCCCAGCAAAGAGAGTGCATGGTAAGGATCACTAGTAAACAAGCTTGGGAAGAAGGGAGGCTCACAGTAAATGAATAGCATTGAAAGATAGTTCAAACTACGAAAAAAAAATTCCCAGGGAAATAGAAAAATACTTGCTCCATAGGGAGTGTTTCTTACTTCCTGGAGCTCACACACACAAAAACTATGTAATGGAAAAGCCCTACAATGAAGGAGACTATATAAAATTCATTGCAGATTTCTATTCCTTACATATAATTGCAATTTTGCAAGGAATTGGGTGTTCATGCAGTTTGAGGCTTAACTTTGTCCATTTATTATTTGCTCATATTAATTTTTTTAAATAAAAGAAATAAAAATAACTTTTATAACTAATCTGCCAAAATAATTTTAAATTATACTATTGGGAAGTGAAAAATAAAAGCAAAACAAAGGCAGTAAATGCCACTTGTTAACTGACATCACCCCCTGAAAAGTCATCTGGGAAGTTTTGTGCTTGTGAAATGGGGGAGGCTTATACCGCAAGTGTTTTTCCAACTGCCTAAAGCAGCACTTACTTCCATAAACACAGTATAATATAATCTGCAGAGTCTCCAAAGAATTCAGAGCACTCAGAAATGGCTTGTACTTCCCATGCTTGTCACATGAGACAGGTGATGTGCTATGAATGCGGCACCATTTTGGTATGAAAACTGTCACTTACTGGGAGCATATTTGTAATAAAAAGGGCTTTTCCCACATGAAAGTACATCTTTAAAGTTCCATTTCTCCCCAGATGTAGATGCACTGGGGTCTCATATGTGCTCTTCGCAGTTGAATTACTCTATATTGTATTTACTCAAGAAAATCCCAGTTGCTGTTCTTCCCTTTCCTTTTCTAATTCCTGATATACTATTGCCCTCTGGCAATTGGTTATGAGACTCTGAACTGCTGTCTGATTTGCATTCCACAATAATAATAGTTGTATACAAAAATATATAAAATACAAAAATAGTTGTATCTTCAGAGGAAAATATTAGGGAGTGATCATAAGACTAAGATTAATGAAGAGTGATATGGTGGCTAGTTTCCCCATGGTAAGTACCTTTCATAGTAAAGATATTTTCTGGGTCTGAATTATCTGGATAATTGCATGCTTCAAATGACTTCCAAATAGCCATAACTGACTCCATACAATTTGCTCACTTCAAGGACCATGTCCCCACGTATTTGCTGAACATCTCCACAAATGTTGGCAGAACACCTGCTGTTTACAGAGTGCTACATTAACATTTACAGAAGAGGATACATAATAAATTATGATTCTTGTCTGCAAGCATCTTGCAATCCATTTTGTAGAATGGAAACAAATGTACAGCAGAATATAAGTGCAGTATTGGAACAGTAACCAATTATTGTCAAAATCCCGATGAAAACCAATAAATAAGTAGATAAATCAACAAATAGTATATCAGATGCTAAACATGCAACAGAGAAAATGTAGCAGAGTATGAGACGAGGGAGTACATGATTGATGAGATTTTGATAAGGTGGTCAGGGAAGTCCCTCATGATGGTAAGATCTGTAATAACTGGGGGAATGTGTAACACGGTAGTCTGTGGAAGAGTACACTAGGCAGAGGGAGCAGTCAGCACAAAAACTCTGAAGAAGAAATATATGTGTAAACATATGTATCCATAGGTATTTATATTGTTACATATGTATGTATTTTTTTAAATTGATTTATACTAATATAGTACTTACTGTATGCCGTGCATTGTTCTAAGTGGTTTACAAATACTGAGTCATTTAATCCTTATAGTAGTATCTAAGTTTTCTCTATCACACCATTACTGACATTTTGGATCATATGATTCTATTTGTGGAGGCTGTCCTATGGATTGTAGTATATTCAGCAGCACCGCTGGAGTCTACCCACTGGATACCAGCAGCATCTCCCAAGATGTGGCAATCAAAAATGTCTCTTGACACAGCAAGGTATCTTGTAGAGGGTAAAATTATGGCTCCCTGAGAACCACTGAAGTAATCCCATAGATAGATTTTGTTATCTGTAATTCATAAAGAAATGCATGGAGGGTAAGTAGTCTGGCCGAGGTCACATATCCAGTAAGTAGAGTTGGAATTCAAAGGCAAGCATAACAGTTCTGGCAATCACACTGTTAACTCTGAAAGACACCTATTTTCTAGGAACAAAAATAAAGCCTGAAGCTGTTGGAAGAGGGTTAGGAATTAGGGTGAGTGTGAGTGTTAAAAGTTGAAGTTATAGAGAAACTGGGGTTGGGTAACTTTTGCTTTCCACCCTGAGCTAAATGGGAAGCCATGGGAGAGCTTGAGCTGAAGACTGATAAGATCTGACTTGCGTCTTCAAGTGATCACTTTGCATTTTTAGTGGAGTGTAGCCTATGGATAGACAAAGGCGTAAAGCTAGTGGGAGGACACGAAGAGAGATGATGGTGGCGTGGAACAGTGTGTTAGAGATGGGGGTGGCTGGAGATGGGCTGACTCTTGAAATGCTTGGACTGGTTGAAATGCTTAAAAGAATGGACTTGCCATTCACTAAGTAGGGAAGTCTGTTGGTGGCTCTGGTTTGGGATTGGGGAGAGTTGGGAATCATGAGTTCTGTTCAGTCTATAGTAAGTTTAAGATGACTATCAGAGGGAAATGTTTGGTAGGTATCTGGAAATATGATACCAGGGTTAGGAGATAAAATTTTTAGAGTTATGAGCATATGGATGACGTTTACATCCATAATACTGAATAAGATTGCCAATATAATTACTGATGATATAAGAAAAGAAGTTCAAGGACTAAATCCTGAGACATTCCAGTTCTTCACAGGTCAGGAAGATGAAGAGGAAAGGGAGAGGTAAAAGAGACTAAAATGGATTTCCAGTGTGGAAGGAGGAGAACCAGAAGACAGTGGAATTCAGCAAGCCAAGTGAAGAAAACATTTCAAGAAGCAGGGAGTAATTGACTACTTTAAATGCCACTGCTAAGTCCTATAAGATAAAGTCAAAAGATTGCCCAGGAGATTTGACAATGTAGAGATCAATAGTCAAATTGACAAATGCTATTTGCACAGAGGTTGGGAGGAAAGACTGATTAGTAGTGGTTCAAGAGAGAATGGGAAAAAGGAAGTAGAAAAGCCATATAGCTATATTCATAAAACTCTTACAGGGAGCTTTGCTATAAAGAGGAGTAGAGAAATGGAGCGGTAGTTTAAGGGAGGAGTGGGAACACAGTGTTTTAAAAATATGTATTAGGAATTACAGCATGTTTCAAGCTGATAAGAATGAGTCAGTAGAAAGAAAAACTGATGATATAGAGAAGGGAAACAGTTGTTGGAGGGTGAAATTGAGTAGGAGAGAGGGGATGGTCTCAATGCAGATGGGATGGGATTGTCTGAAGATAAGAACTGAGGCAGCTTATCTATAATAATGAGGGTAACAGGAGATGGCAGAGAAAGTGGGTGCAGATGCCAGAATATTGGTAGATATAATGGTGGGAATATGTTGAAGTTCTATTCTAATTGCTTTTATCTTTTCAGGGAACTAGAAAGCAAGAACATTAGCTGATTAAAGAGGGAGAAGATGGTGATGGAAGTTTGCAGAAGGAAAAAAAGCTATGAAATAGTTGTCTAAGAATGTGAGAAAGAGAATAAAATAAACATAGCGTTGCTGGACAACAATAATTATTCTCCTAAGGTTTGGATCATGAGTTAAAAGAGAAACCCCTCAGCATGGTTGTGGATTTTTCTCCAGTTACATTCATCCAGCTGGGCACAAGTCCAGAGTGGAAGAAGGAGGATCAAGCAAAAGTTTGGCTCAGCTAGAAGAGTATTAAGCAAGGGAGAGATTATAATGACAGACATGGAACCTAAGGTGGGTGTCAGAACACGTGCAGGGACATGTGGTCAGAACAGGGCTATAATCTGTGAATCTGAGGTCTCTGTGGCTGAAGAATTCTTGGGATTGAGGTATAAGATAGAGTGATTTGGGAAGTTAGGAGGTAAAAGCCAGCAGTCATGGAGGATGTAGTGGTCACTGAAGAGAATGCACAGTTGAAATGATTATGACATATTGAAATGACAATGAGCTGTGGCAAGAATATTGGAGGTAGTGGCAGCCAGCCATGTCCTGGTATCTTCAGAGGCATATATAAAGACGATAGGGCTGTGCTAGAATTTGCCTTTCTTAGATTTTAATTTCATAGTACTATTTGTATTTATGTATGTAAGTATAGGTTAATTATTAAAACATACAGAAAGGAACACAGCATAGAAAAATATTCACTAACTTAAAAACCAGATCTAAGAAATTGTTAACATTTTCCTTCCCTCCTTTTCCTTTTGTGAAGAAACACAATACTACAGACATAGCTGAATCCCACTTTCTTGTTTTTTCCAACTTCATTTTCCTTCCCAAGGCTTTTCCTTCTTTCCTATTCCTGAAGGTTGCATGCACCCAAATCTTCATAAATTGTCAACACATATATAACAATAGATACACTGTCTAAAAAATAAACAAAAGGTATAATGCAGCAATTATCACTCAAAATTTATCAATATTAATAACAAAATATTTATTTCATTCATTTTTAACTGCTGTGTTATTTTTAGTTGAACATTATATAAGTATAGTAATTTGTTTATCCATCTCAATGTATGTTTTGGTAATTCCACCATTTGACAATTACCTATAACACATATCAGTGCCCATGTTGTCTTGTGAATGTGAATGTCTCTTTGGTATATACTTAGAATAGAATTTTTGCATCATAAAGGCTGAACAATTTTAACTTATTAGACAATGCCAAATTGTTCTCCAATGTGGTTTTCTCATTTACACTCTCCCATGAAGGTATAACCTTCCCATTTCTCACATTCCATGCCAACACCTGATATTGTCAGACTTCCAAATTTTGTCAGTCTGATGCATGCCATGGGGGAAAAGCAATATTCAATAAGATAACAGAGCTTCTGATGGTGGATAAAGACAGAAGTCCTTAGCTTATGTCTTCACAGTGATGCCTAAACGGCATTAAGGAAATGAAATCCATGTATGTTAATGTCTTAGGGATACCCACTAAAGAAGCAGAAAAAGATTACATAAATTGCCACCAGTATAAGAAAAACAATGGAATAGATAATAATTTGACTTTTCGAGGTATTCAATAACAGGAGTGAAATACAAAAATTTTCAGCAAAGCAAGAACTGAAAGAGTTTACTATTAACCAACTCACATAAGCAAATATTTTGGAGGATTTACTTAAAGAAGAAGAGAAGTGACTCAGGAAAAAGGACTGAGAGTTAAGAAAGAACAGACAGCAAAAGAGTTGGTAAAAATATGGTTAACTAAGTAAATATTAAAAAGGGAGAAGATGGTGATGGAAATTTGCAGAAGAAAAGGAAGCTATGAAATAGTTGTGTAAAAACGTGAGAAAGAGAACTGAATAAAACAATAACTATATTATCTAATCTGAAGATTATAAACTTAAGATGCAGTTAAATATTGGATGAGACAGAGTAATAGAGAAGACGGAATGTGGGATATTAGAATCCAGGTATTCTAAAGGTCTTGTATTATTTGGAAATAATGATATTGAGGACTGATGTTACATATAAAAGGAAGAGAAATAGCTTGTGTAACCCCAGAAGCAAAGTCTGAAGAGAGCGAAAGAGAAATAGTAATTGCAAAGAAAGCAGAAGAAGAGAAACAACAGCAACAACATAAAAACAGAACAAACAGCACAAAATAAGATGGTGGAATAAATTTCAAATATTTTATTAATCACATAAAATATAAATGTAACTTATTTAAAGGATATGTATAAATATTAGCTTATCATTTAAATGGAAAAAATTTTTAGGTTAAATTTTTAAATCTAATCTCCATTAATTTAGGTATGATTCAAGCTTGTTTTTTGTTTTGGTGTGTATGAGTTTGTCCTCATCCACTGCCCTTAATAGATGAATGTCTCATTGCCATTCTCTTGGGCAAAGGGACAATTTCTAAAAACTCATGTTTATGGAAAGCTCAGTCCTTTGAGAGTCCAGATTTTATGCAGTTATTGCTACAGTTCCTTGCTTTGCTGTGCTGGGAGCCATGATGTTTGTCCTTCTGTGAGTATTTATAATCCCAGCATTTAGCCTCTTGAGCTTATATACAAATCCATTTCCCATATGGATCACAGAGATGATAACAGTTTCTTCTTACTTCTTTGACTTTTGGTTCCCTATTTTTGGCTCCTGGAGATTTACTTTCTTTGTTTTGAACTCATCTATAGATTTACAGAAATAATTTTTTATACTCTGTTTTGTCTCTTTCCCTCTCTCCCCACACAATGAGGACATGAGGTAGTTACTCCACCTTCCATGATCTTTACACTTTGTATTTCCCTTCTTTGTGGAATATAATTATACTTAATCGAATTATTTGTTAATTTCTCCTTTCTATACTATGAATTATTTGATGACATGTCTTATTCACCCCATTCTGTAGCACATGGGTTAACACTAGTAAGTACTCAATAAATGCTTGTTGACCAAATGAATGAAAAGTTCCTCATTTTTTATTTATATAAGAAGATATATTTGGGTACTATGAGCATACACTCAGACAAAAGAGAAAATGTGGATCCACCGTCTTCATAGTCTCAAACAATAATCAGTCTGTGCATGGTATAGAATTTAGAGACAGGTCTTTCTTCACATTGGTTCAATTTGCTTCCATTTTACTCTCTGTTTTATAAGTGAGTTGCATCATTTCCACCAGTTTACAAATGCTATGTTTTCTTATTTTGAACAATTTGGCTATTTTAACTCTGTGGAACATACCACCAAAAGTTCCAAAGTTCCAGTTGCCAAATGAATATATAATTTCTTTTTATTTATTAATTTTGAGACGAAGTCTAATTCTGTTGCCCAGACTGGAGTGCAGTGGTGCAATCTTGGCTCACTGCAGTCTCCACCTCCCAGATTCAAGCTATTCTTGTGCCTTGGCCTTCCAAGTAGCTGGGATTACAGGTTTGCACCACCACGTCTGGCTGATTTATTGTATTTTTAGTAGAGACGGGGTTTCACCATGTTGGCCAGGTTGGTCTCGAACTCCTGATGTCAGGTGATCTTCCTGCCTTGGCATCCCAAAGTGTGATTACAGACATGAGCCACTGTGCCCAGCTGATAATTTCATAAATTAATAATCCAACTGAAAAATTTTGTTCCTCCCTGAGAGTTACCAAGTGATTTAGGTTTTATAAAAGTAGTACTAGTGGAACCTAATAATTTTCACATTTTTGTACCAAGTTACACATTTATTTTATTTGAAATTTGAAGAACAATTTGGCATTGGTATGTGATGCACACACATATATCATATATGTGTATGTATATACACACTTGAAATATAGACACACATATATATCTTCAATGTTAAAAACTGGACATTAAAATCAAAGCATTTTTGTCACCTTTAAATTCCTCCATTTAAAGAGATGGTGAAAGAGTCCTTAGGCTTCTGGTATCTATCACAAGTGAACAATCAAATCAGTTCTGATTTGAGCACTGTCACTTGGACTAAGTTTATCTATCGCGTGGTAGTGCCAAGTTAGAAGGGCTCAGGGGTGAATCACAGCACTGATTGTCAACTTGACAATCTGGAAGATGAGCAGCACTATTTTATCCATTTTTCCCCTGCTGCATGTGCCAGAATTTTTGAGTTGTTACATGCTTCAAAATTTCATGCACCTTGAATAAGTGGTAGCATCCAGAATTTGGTCCACAGCAGATCCTCCCAGCCATGAAATTATCTTATGAGTTTCCCAGTAGCTTTATGGTGAACTCATGATTGACTAAAATGTGGATTTTTAAAAATCATAATCATAGCTTCAAGCCGTAGGAAAAAGAAATAAATATGTTGCATGTTACTACATAGTGACATGTAAATTTTTCTGTAACATGTTATATAATATAAAGGAAACAGAACTTGGACCAGGAAGCAGGAAACCCCATCTATTCACCCTAGCTAGCTATGCGTCTTGGACAAATCTTTCATATCCTCTGTGCCTGAATATTCTCATCTGTAAAGTGTAAAATTTAGACTAAATGGTTTTTATGATCCATTGAGAGCAAACATTCTATGTTTTAAGGTAATGCAATGAAATTAATAGCTATAACTAGAAATTAGATAAAACGTCTGAGGAAGACTTTCTGTTTTCAGATGGTAATTTAAGGCATTATAGCTTTGTATCATTCAATACATGGCCTCACATAACTTTGGGATCTTGGGTAAATCTGTTTCCTTCCATACTTCCAATCAGCCTGTTCATAGTGACATGTGGCTCAAAGAATTTAAATGTGGTATTAGTTCTCTGTTTGCAACAATGGTAGCTACTCCAAATTAGAGTTGTAGTAATTAAGTTGACATCTTGAGAAGCTCCTGTGGGACAGAAAGGTGGCCGGGGAACTTACAGTGTCATACAGAAAGTACCTGGGCCCTGGTGTGTTTTGTCTCAGAGGAAGTATACCTGCACTGCACAATGGGGAAATTAATCTTTCACTGGGATTCTAAGGAGGAACAAAGCTTACTGACTACGGTGTTTATAAGTCACTTCCAAATGCAACTCCCAGTGGAGGTAAACTCAAAGTAAAGAGGCTGAGATGTGCTATTTATTTCTAAATTTAACAAGTAGAGAACAAAAATGTCGTTATCTCTAATTTGGGGTCAAAGAGCAAGATGCAAGCATCTAGACACACTGTGTGGGATAAAAGCAATATAGTTCAGACTGGACCAGCCTAGAAACCGTTAAGAAACAAAAATTCAACAAATTGTATTTTAAAGATCTGATTGACTTTTATTAGCAATTCACAAATCAGGCATCCTTGGCATTCCTTGCTTGTAGGTGCATCCCCTTATCTTTGCCTTCATCTTCACATGACATTATCCTCATGCACATGCTTCTGTTTGCAAATTTCCCCTTTTTACAAGAACATCCATTATATTGAGTTGGGGTTCATGGGTCCCCCAATAACATCATGTTAACTATGGATATAAAAACCCTATTTCTAAATAAGGCCAAAAATAAAATTAAAATACCTGGGAATATATCTAACCATATAGGTGAAAGATCTTTACAAGAAAAAGTACAAAACACTGCTGAAAGAAATAGTAGATGACACAATCAAATGGAAAAAAATTCCATGCTCATTTTAATATCATTAAAATGGCCATGCTGCTCAAATCAATCTACAGATTCAATGCTATTCCTACAAAACTACCAATATCACTTTTCATGGAATTAGAAAAATCCACTCTAAATTTCATAGGGAAACAAAAAAGAGCTCAAATAACCAAAACAATACTAAGCAAAAAGAATAAAGCTGGAGGCATCACATTACTAGACTTCAAAACTGTACTATACAGTTACAGTCACCAAAACAGCATGGTGGTGGCACAAAAACTTGCACATAGACCAGTGGAACAGAATAGAGAATCCAGAAATAAAGCCACACACCTGCTGCCCTATCTTTGACAAAATTAAGCAGCAGGGAAAGGACTTCCTATCTAATAAATGGTGCCAGGAGAGCTGACTAACCATATTCAAAAGGATGCAACTGGACCCCTACATTTCACAATATACAAAATTTGACTCTAGATGAATTAGATTTAAATGTAAGAACTCAAACTATAAGAATTTTAGAAGAAAGCCTAGGAAACACCCTTCTGAACATGGGTCTTTGCAAAAAAATATATGATTACACCCTCAAAAGAAGTTGCAACAAAAACAAAACTTGAAGGTGGGACCTAATTAAGCTAAAGAGCTCCTGCACAGTAAAAGAAATTATCAACAGAGTAAACAGGCAACCAACAGAATGGGAGAAAGTATTTGCAAACTATGGATCTGACAAAGATCTAATATTCAGAACCTATAAGGAACTTAAACAATCGAATGAGCAAAAACAAATAACCTCATTAAAAATGGGTAAAAGATATGAACAGACACTTCTCAAAAGAAGACATGTAAGTGGACAACAAACATATGAAAAAAATTATCCACATCACTAATCATCAGAGAAATGCAAATCAAAATCACAATGAGATACCATCTCATACCAATCAGAAGGGCTATTATTAAAAAATCAAAACCCAACAAGTGTTGGCAAGGCTGCAGAGTAAAGGGAATGTGTATACACTGAGGGAATGTAAATTAGTTCAGCCACTGTGGAAAGCAGTTTGGTGGATTTCTCAAAGAATTTAGACAGAGCTGCCATTTGACCCAGCAATCACATCACTCAGCATATATCCAAAAGAAGACAAATCATTCTAACAAAAAGACACAAATACTTCATTGCAGCACTATTCACAATAGCAAAGTCATGGAATCAACCTAGATGTTCATCAGTTGTGGATTGGATAAAGAAAATGTGATAACATATGCAACAAAAAATACTATATAGTCATAAAAAAGAATAAAATCATGTCCATGGTAGCAACATGCATGCAGCTGGAGGCTATTATCCTAAGTGAATTAATGCAGGTACAGAAATGCAAAGGCACATTTATTCACTTATAAGTGGGAGCTAAATATTGGGTAGTCATGGACATAAAGATGGTAACAATAGACACTGGGAACTGGTTAGGGGGAGGGAAGAATAGGGGCAAGAGCTGAAAAGCTAACTATTAGGTGCAATGCTCAGTACCTGGATGACTATATCATTTGCATTTCAAGCCTCAATATCACACAATGCAATATACCCACGCAACCAAACCTGCACATGTACCCCCGAATCTAAAATAAAGGTTGAAAAAATATTTAATGAGCTTCATTTAATGCCTTTATATTGAACTTTGTGTTTTTGGGGAAATACACATTCTTTTAAATTGCTCATAAAATATTTATAAGAAGGTATAACAATCTAGGCCAGATTACAAAGATATAAATGACTCAGGTCATAAACTGTATGGATTTTATTGTCTGACCACAGAAAAATAACACATGAAATTAATAGCAAGATAATTACCACTTTTAATTTTGAGATTAATCAATAGCCCTAAAACAAAAATAAAAATAAATGTATAAGTATCAATTATTTAGAGTATAATTTTAATGAGAGTTTTAATTAATTACAATTATGACTATAAAATGTGGCCAAAGCTCTACAAAGAGGAAAAACTTAAACTTATTATTAAAAAATTACCTAAGCCTGAGAAAATGGCAAATGGGAATTTATATATTAAAGAAATAAATGAGAAACAGCAAAATGTAAGATATAATTTTAAAAATAAATGAGTGAATTCTTTAAAATGAATAAATAGAAAATAAGATTCCAGAAATTGAATAAGAAAAACAAAACCCAGAAAGAGTATGTTGGGAATAATAAGATGTAAGTTCAGAAACACAATGAAAAATATGAATATAAAGACAGATGTTAATTAATAAGAAGCATTTTATGCATGAACTAGTTTCCAGGAAACGGAAGTTGTTAAAATTTACTGATAATGAGGTAAAAATCCTGAACATACCAATTACTATATAAGAAATTGAAAGTATTGTGGAAAGATCTGCTTCCACTGATCTTCCTGGAGCCAGAAAAGAATTCTTTCAAATCTTTATCTTTTCAAAGAACCAGCTTTTTGTTTCATTTATCTTTTGCATTTTCTTTTTNTTTTTTTCTTTGGTTCTGCTCTGATCTTGGTTATTTCCTTTCTTCTGCTGGGTTTGAGTTTGGATTGTTCTTGTTTCTCTAGCTCCTTGAGGTGTGACCTTGGAGTGTCTGTTTGTGGTCTTTCAGACTTTTTGATGTAGGTTTTAGGGCTGTGAACTTTTCTCCTGCTGCCTTTGCTGTATCCCAGAGGTTTCAACAGGTTGTATTGCTATCGTCATTCAGCTTGAAGAATTTTAAAATTTCTGTCTTGACTTCATTTTTGACCCAATGATAATTCAGAAGCAGGTTATTTAACTTCCATTTATTTGCATGGTTTTGAAGGTTCCTTTTGGAGTTGATTTCCAGTTTTATTCCACTGTGGTCTGAACTTTTGAAGGTTCCTTCTGGAGTTGATTTCCAGTATTATTCCACTGAGGTCTTGATATAATTTCAATTTTTTAAATTTTATAGAGGCTCATTTTGTGGTCTATCATATGGTCTACCTTGAAGAAATTTCCATGTGCTGTTGAATAGAATGTGTATTCTGCAGTTATTGGGTAGAATATTCTGTAAGTATCTGTTAAGTCCATTTGTTCTAGGCTATAGTTTAAATCTATTGTTTCTTTGTTGATTTTCTGTCTTGATGACCTGTGTAGTGTTATCAGTGAAGTATTTAAGTCCCCCACTATTATTGTGTTTCTATTTCATTTCTTAGGTCTATAAATAATTGTTTTATAAATTTGGGAGCTCCAGTGTTAGGATTGTGATATTTTCCTTTTGGACAAGACTTTTCAGCATTATATAATGTCCCTCTTTGTTTTTTTTAACTGCTGTTGCTTTAAAGTTTGTCTACTAGGAGAATAGCTGTTCCTGTTCTCTTTGGTGTCCATTTGCATGGAATGTTTTTCCCCACCCCTTTATCTTAAGTTTATGTGAATCCTTATGTGTTAGGTGTGTCTCTTGAAGGCAGCAGGTAGTTGGTCAGTTAATTCTTATTCATTATGTAATTCTATATCTTTTAAGTGGAGAATTTAGGCCATTTATATTCAACATTAGTATTGAGATGTGAGGTACCATTTCGTTCATTGTGCTAGTTGTTGCCTGTATACCTTGGTTGTTTTGTTATTTGTTTTTTAAATTGTATTTTTGTTTTATAGGAACTGTGAGATCTCTGCTTTAAAGAGGTTCCGTTTTGATGTATTTCTAGGATTTGTTTCAAGATTTAGAGCTTCTTTTAGCAGTTCTTGTAGTGCTGGCTTGGTAGTGACAAATTCTCTCAGCATTTGTCTGGAAAAGACTATATCTTTCCTTCATTTATGAAGCTCAGTTTTGCTGAATACAAAACTCTGAGCTGATAATTGTTTTGTTTGAGGAGGTTGAAGATTGGGCCCTGATCCCTTCTAGCTTGTAGGGTTTCTACTGAGAAATCTACTGTTAATCTGATAGGTTTTCCTTTATAGTTTACCTAGTGTTTTTGCCTCATAGCTCTTAAGACTCTTTCCTTTGTCTTAACTTTAGATAATTTGATGACTAAGTGCTGAGGCGATGATCATTTTGCAATGAATTTCCCAGGTATTCTTTGTGCTTCTTGTATTTGGATGCCTAGGTCTCCAGCAAAGCTGGAGAAATTTTCCTCAATTATTCTCCCAAATGTGTTTTCCAAACTTTTAGATTTCTCTTCTTACTCAGGAATGTCGATTATTCTTAGGTTTGGTCATTTAACATAATCCCAGACTTTTTGGGGGCTTCATCCATAATTTCTTTGTTTTTGTTGGATTGGGTAAATTTGAAAACGTTGACTTTGAGCTCTGAAGTTCTTTCTTCTGGTTATTTGACTCTATTGCTGAAACTTTCCAGAGCATTTTGCATTTCTGTAAGTGTTTGATTATTTTCCTGAAGTTTTGGTTATTTTTTATTTATGCTATCTATTTCATTGAATATCTCTCCCTTTACTCCTTGTATCTTTTTTTTTTTTTTTTTTTTTTTTTTAATCTGGGCTTCACCTTTCTCTGATGACTCCCTGATTAGCTTAATAACTAACATTCTGAATTCTTTTTCAGGTAAATCAGGGATTTATTCTTGGTTTGAATCCACTGCTGGTGAGTTAGTGTGACTTTTGGGGGGTGTTAAAGGACTTTATCATATTATCAGGGTTGGTTTTCTGGTTCTTTCTCATTTGGGTAGGCTCTGCCAGAGGGAAGGTCTAGGGCTCCAGGATGTTGCTGAGATTCTTTTGTCCCACGGGATGTTTCCTTGATGTAGTACTAATATTCTCTCCACTTTCCTAGGGATGTGGCCTCCTGAGAACAGAGCTGTGGTGATTGTTATCTCTCTTATGGGTCTAGGCACCCAGCAAGTATACCAGGCTCTGGGCTGGTACTGGGGATGGTTGTGGATACCAGCACATACTTTGGTGGAAATGGCAGGCAGGTGAAATGAACTCTGTGAGGGTCCTTAGCTTTGGTTGATTAATGCACTATTTTTGTGTTGGTTGGCCTCCTGTCAAGAGGTGGCACTTTCAGGAGGACATCAGCTTGGTAGTATGAGGAGGAACAGGTGGCAGGTAGGGCCCTAGAACTCCCAGGAGTATATACCTTTTGTGTTCAGATACCAGGGTGGGTATGGAGGGACCATCAGGTTTGGGCAGGGTTAGGCATGTCTGAACTCAGACTCTCCTTGGGTGGGTCTTGCTGTGGTTGCTGTGGGAGATGGGGGTGTGATTCCCAGTTCAATGGAGTTACGTTCCTAGAAGGACTGTGGCTGCCTCTACTTTGTCACACAGGCTGTCAGGGAAGTGGGGGAAAGCTGGTAGTCATGGGCATCACTCAGCTCCCATGCAACCTAAAAGGGCCGGTCCCACCCCATTGTGGCCCTGCTCCACCCAACAGCACCAAGTCTGTTTCCAGGCAGTAAGTGAGCAGGGCTGAGAATATGCCCCAGCCTACCCACCTCCCAGCTGCGAAAGGAAGCAGGGCTTTTGTTCTTCCCCTGCCTGTGGAGTCTGCATCCTGGATTTACGCCCTCCCCTGAGTTCTGGTTAGGAGACTTCTCCATTGGTTCAAGCTGGAGTTTCCTTCTCCCTGTGGCCTTTTCCTGGTGTCTCTGGAAGTCCTCCTTAAGGACTCCTGAGAGGCAAAACAGAAATGGCTTGCTAGGGGACCCAGCAAGCCCACAGGGCTTTTTCCTGCCGCTTCCTCTATCCCTGTATTTTGTTCGGCTCATTAAGTTGGCTCAGCTCCAGGAAAGGTCAGAATCATCTCCCGTAATCTAGACCTTCAGGTTCACCCATGAGGGTGTGTGTTTGGGGGCAGATGGTGCCTCTTTCTCACTTCCATAGTTTGGGCACTCTGTGAAAACAGATGTAGAGTTAGACAATTTTGGAGGGCATGCGCGTATGAGCGCGCACGTGCACACACACCCACACACCCACACACACACAGAAAAACAGAAATTATATCTTAGCTTATTTTATACAATAACATTAAGGTGATATCACATTCTGAAAGATGTGATATACCAAGAAGGCAAAAATAGGTACCAATTGAACTTAAATTTAAAGATGTAAAAACCATAAATTATTAACAAACAAATCTAAGAGTAAACTAAAGAACAACACAGCATGACCAAGGATGATTGATTCTAAAACCGAAAAGAGAGTTTGATGCAAACAACTCCACTAACATAATTTAACATATGACTAGGCCAAAAATTTGAGTAAATTGAAATTCATCCTGAATTTAAAAACTCTTAGTAAATTAAAAATAATAGAAGACTACCTTAGTAAAGAATATCTCTTGGGCCGGGCGCGGTGGCTCACGCCTGTAATCCCAGCACTTTGGGAGGCCGAGGCGGGTGGATCACAAGGTCAAGAGATCGAGACCATCCTGGTCAACATGGTGAAACCCCGTCTCTACTAAGATACAAAAAATTAGCTGGGTATGGTGGCGTGTGCCTGTAATCCCAGCTACTCGGGAGGCTGAGGCAGGAGAATTGCCTGAACCCAGGAGGCGGAGGTTGTGGTGAGCAGAGATTGCACCATTGCACTCCAGCCTGGGTAATAAGAGCAAAATTCCATCTCAAAAAAAAAAGAATATCTCTTACACCAATAGTATATTGCACTTTTCAAACATTCCATTAAAACAAGAAAATATGATACAATGTTGCTCTGGAAGATGATTTTGTTTCATTAGAGAAAAAAAATGATACCAATAACCATAAAGCAAGATAATAAATTATTATTGCTTGAAGATGATTTGATTGTTAGAAATGTAAGTAATTTATTAAAAGTATTAGAACTAATAAAGTTTAGGAAAGTGGCTGATTACAAAATAAATATATAAAAGTCAGTTTGAAAATGTAATTTTAAAATATTTCCATTTACACCAGTTTACATGTAAATGTATTTTTCAGTATACAGCATATACATTGGCTACAAAAGCAAATTTACAAAAAGAGTATTTGAATAAATGAGCAATGTATCATGCTACGTGGTGGGAATACTTACCATAAAGATGTTGATTCTCCCCAAAGAAGTCTATAGAGTAATATTTTTGTATGTTAAAACAATTATTTTGCTGCTCATTTGGACGACTCTTTGCTTGGGAAGAACAATGGAACTTTCTAGGAAGATGAGCTCTGAGACAAGATTTGCCCTCTTGATTGGAAAAAACAAAACAAAACAAAACAAAAGTGTAATGTTGAACTTACCCTGCATAGAGGAAAGGAAAAATAAAAGAATTAAGAATCCATGAACAAATCCAAGTACTGATAAAGTTTTGGGGCCTGATTGCTATGCTATTTTAAATTGATAGGGAAGAGAATTATTCACCAGATGCTGTTGAAGCTATTGGCTGACCCTTCGAGGAAAGAAAAAAGGAATTATAGCCTTGTTTCAAAACAAGTCAAAGTCATTTAAATATACACTCAGATAGCAAAACCATTAATATAAATGAAAAATATGTCCGAATATTTATATAACCTTCGGGAGTGGGAATGATTTCTGATTAGGACACCAATACCAGATAGTACAAAAAACATTTCTAGGTTTAAAAAACAAAAATCCCTGAAATTCTTGTAAGTCAAAATTTCTATGAACATATTTTATGGCTGAAAGATAAATTAGGGAAATGTTTGCACATCATACATACATTCCTCTCAATACTTAAGAAATATCACAGGCAACTTAAAAAATTATAAATCAACATGAAAAAATTCAGTTTCACTCTAAAAAAAGAAAACACAAATGAAAACAAAAACAATTCTCTTGGTTGTGACTATCACATTAAGTTATAATATCCAATGTTGGAGAACAGTAAAAATGTACAAAAACCTATGGTTCTTTTGGAAGAGTAAATTGGTAAAATTTTCTGGAGAGCTATTTGGCTAATTTTCATCATGCTGTGAATAAAACATTACTTTTCAAGGAACATATCCAAAGAAAATGTTTATGGATAAGAACATATATGGAAGCAGGAGACTGTTGTAATGGTTTATAATACCAAAGAATTGGAGAAAGACTAGCTGTGCCCAAGTTGAAAGTTGGCTAAATAAGTTGTAAAAGAACCACAGAAAGAAGAATCTACAAAAGACATTTAAAATGACACGAATACCAGGCCATGGGAAACAGTCACAGTCATTAATAAAAAAGGAAAAAACAAGGAATCAGGTACATTATTACCCATCATTTTCTGGACAAATAAAATGTAAAATATTAAAGTATTATACTTGTATGCATATATTTCAGTTCTGTATAGGATAAAAGCATTATTTTAGAATAACAATAAAAAGAGGCCATGAGTTACATGAAAGTAAGAACCAATGAGAGTAAGCTGGGTGAATATGAGATATATACTGGTCTAAAATATTTGGGCGCAGCTGAATAAGTGTAGGATCTCACATCAGAAGGATCCATGCTCAAGTCTCAGCTCCACCCCATCATTGGTGGGTGCCCTTGGTCAAGTCTTTCAACATTTCTTTAGGTTTTACATTGTGAATTGGAGACCGAAAATGCATTTACCCTGGGGTGTGCCTGATGATCAAATGAAATGTACACAAAGCACTGCTCAAATAATATTCCTAACAGGAGGTGATTTCAGAAGGCATCAGATAAGGGGAGAGACAAAGTTCTAAGAAATGAGCACTACAGAAATACAGAATATGTGGGGAAGTTTTCCGACTTATTTTTAGTTCTGGAAAAAAATAAAAGTGAGAAAGCACAAATACAGACTAAAAGGGTATAGCTAAAAGTATAAATCGAATATTTCAGGGAGAATTTCTTTTCTATGAATGAGAAAATTCAAGATGATTTTGGGAAAAGAAAGTTCCTTTCATATGGAGAATCACTGCTGAGTTTAGTGGAGAGTTTACTCCCCATGCAAGTTAATCTTTGACAGAGATATACAGTGAGTGAGAGATGGGAAAAAGTGGAAACAACAATGTACAATGATACAGAGATTACTGCCTACGTTGTTCTAAAAAAATAAAAGGAAGACGTTACAGTTGAGAGTACTTGATGCTAGTGAATCAAAATAACATATTAATAAGAATTTCATTTCTAAGCCTTACAGTGGTAATTATCAAAAAGTTACAAATAAATAACAGAAAGGACTTAGTCACTCTCCCAAGAACCTAAAAAGTCATGTAAAGAAGACATTGGGCAGCTCGATAGTTAATCAGTCCATCAGTGAGGGTTCACTTTGCAGCCACTATACCAGCTAAAATTTTAGCAGAAATGGAAATCTAAAAGGCTTGGCATTGGGAAAGGGGAAAAAGCAATCCAAGAACAAGGATCTAACTTTA
Organism: Cebus imitator; assembly: GCF_001604975.1. Taxonomy (NCBI): domain Eukaryota; kingdom Metazoa; phylum Chordata; class Mammalia; order Primates; family Cebidae; genus Cebus; species Cebus imitator. The sequence continues at coordinate 5,234,942 of NW_016107465.1, read as the reverse complement.
AAAAAGGTTCAGAGGCAAAGAAAAATATTGATATAAAAGTTGAGAAAGGAAAGGTATACGCAAGTTTTTGGTGACATTTATGTTATCTGTACAATGTAACATAATTTGATGTCCTGATTTGTAACAGTGGTTGAGACTATGGAAATGGGTGAATTTAACTATATAGAAACATGAGATCAAAAATCTGAAAATCTTTTAAAATACAAAAAAAGCACTATTCATTATGGAATACATTTTTGAGTAATAGCTATTTGAATCCTTAAATTTAGGTAATTTATATTACTTAAAATTATACAGGATATCTTCTGTGTTGTTTTCAATTCAAAGACCTGACCAAATACTGTGGTCTTTTACTGTTATTCTTTAACTCACAGTCTATATGAGATAGAAGACTAATTATATTGAAAGGCAACAAAAATGAACCCACAAAAGGACAAAAGGTCTTTTTTTTTTTCTGCTGGTAATCTGGTAATCCTTAGAGTAAATGTAATAGTTTTTTATTAGTTTGATTGATGGCTTGTTACAACAGCTGAAAATTTTTATTTGACTACACTGGTGAACATGGCTAAATCGTTTTATCATTTTTAGGGGATTTTGGACTAGCATGCCTGTCTAAATGCTTTCATTATTACTCTTGCAATCTTCTACACCACTGGGTCTGCAGCATGCTAATATAGCCAGTCTCTCATTTTTAAGATAATTGCCTGCGTGTGTTCTTTATTGCACACAGAGTTTGAACTAAGAATTATTCACTTCGATAGGCATCTACTTTTGATAAAGAACACTAAGAACCACACCTAAAGTTTCTCATTCATTTAACAAACCTTTATGGAATGCTTTCTCATTCATTAATTCAACATATATTTATTGAATATAACAAATATTGAGTATAGTAGACCCTATGTGAGGCCCTGGAGACTTGGCAGTGAATAGGATACATAAGACAGTTAGATGGCTAGGCGTAGTGGCTCATGTCTGTAATCCCAGCACTGGGAGGACATGGTGGGTGGATCACCTGAGGTCAGGAGTTCGAGACCAGCCTGATCAATATGGTAAAACTCTGTCTCTACTAAAAATGCAAAAAAATTAGCCAGGCATGGTGGTGTGTGCCTGTAATGCTGGCTACTAGGGACGTTGAGGCAGAACTGCTTGAATCAGGGAGGTGGAGGCTGCAGTGAGCAGAGATTGTGGCACCCCAGCTTGGGCGACAGAGCAAGACTCTGTTTCAAAAAAAAAAAAAAAAAGATAGTTACACTTGCCTTTTTTCTCTTTCTTGAGCACATAGTCCTTCGCAGAAATGTTGCCCTTTTCAAGATCTTTCCATGGCTTTCTCTTGTACTTCATTCAGTCTCTGCTCAAAATGCACCTCTTCAAAAATGCCTTCCCTTTCTATATATTCCCTCTACACCTCCATCTTTCAGTATCATCTTATTCTTCTTTAATTTTTATTCACTGTTGTTATTTTTGAGATTTTAAAAATGTATTTATTTTTATCTTCAAGTAAAATAAAAACTCAAGGTATAGACTTTTTATTACTTCCTTCTTGGGCCTAGAAAAATCTTTGACAATTAGTAGAATTGTTAAATGAATGTATAAATAATAAAAGACTGAGATGCTACCTTTATTTTTGGAGCTCACATTTTAGTGCAAAGAGAGGCAAGTAAGTGATTGCTAATGGAAGTTGTGCTAGAGTGTAATTTTAGAAGGTTATTTGGGAGAGTAGGTGATATGGTTTAGATCTGTGTTCCGGCCCAAATTCATGTTGAATTGTAATGCCCAATATTGGAGGGAGGGGCCTGGTTTAAGGTAATTGGATCATGGAGGTGGATTTCCCCCTTGCTGTTCGCATGATAGTGAGTGAATTCTTACAAGATCTGCTTGTTTAAAGTGTGTAGCCCTTCCCTCTTCTCTCTCTTCCTCCTGCTCCTGCCATGTAAGAGGTGCCTCTTTCCTCTTCTCCTTCCACCATGATTATAAGTTTCCTGAGGCCTACCCAGCTATGCTTCCTCTATGGCCTACGGAACTGTGAACGAATCAAAACGTTTTCTTTATAAATTACCCAGTATCAGGTAATCCTTTCTAGCAACACAAGAACAGACTAAAGCAGTAGCTAAGGACAGTTCATCTGGAAAAGTAAAGCTTGAGCTTGTTCCTGAGGAAGAGCTAAGCTACTTAGCGACCATCAGGAAGTGCCTTCCAGAGAGAGAGCATTAAAGGCAAAATTTCTTAGGATCCAGAAGGAGACCAGAATGGTTGGAGAGCAAGGAACAAAATAAGCAAAGGGGAGAGAAAAGTTGAATATAGCTAAAGAGAAGGCAAGAGGCCAGATAATGTAGAATCTTATAGGCCAAGTTAAGGAGTTTAAATTTTTAATATATACATCTATAAAAACTTTGAAGGTTTCCAGCATAAGAGTTAACCTCTCTGTTTAGAGAATGAATTATGGGGACATGGTTATTGCCATAGATCAGATGAAAGATAATGGTATCCTGTATTAGAGTCCCGTGGAAATGGGAAGAAGTGGACCAATGAGGACCATAATTTTAAGTGGTGCCATCAGGACTTGCTGGTAGATTGGAGATAATGATTTGAACATTGAGGCCAACAGAGGCCTCCATAATGGTGCCTGGGCTTTTGGCTTTAACCTTGGCAGAAGGCGATGCCATTTACTGATTAAGTTGTTTTGCGTCTGCATTAGGTGGTAATTATGTTAGCTTATGAAGATTCACATTTCACTTTGGGGAACATTTTGCATTATAACACTCTAGAGTTTTTAATCTGTTTCAGTTGTCATAGCTAATCCTCAAGAATTTGAGTTAGTTGTTGATTCAAAAATATGGCTTCTCCTCTTCCTCCTGAGACTTAATTTTGGGTCAAGATAAATGCTACATATGGAAATAAAAATAGACATCAGTATGTGTCATTAATGTTTCCTGTCTTTGGCAAGAGATAATGCTTCTTAGAGAATGCTGAAACTATTGACCAAACTGATATTTGGAGTGACAGACTTGCTTTAATTTCTCATTTTTTCCCAAACTGAACTATTAGTGATTTAGTTTGAGTTCACACTGTCCTCTGAAAAACTTAGCTATCAAAGAGAAAATTCTATTGTAATCAGTAATACAGCTATACTATTTTAATTAAAATAATTATTTAAACGAAACCCTCAAACCATAAGGATACTGGATAGACAATTGTTGAAAAGAAGCAATCGTTTTTCACAAACAATTGAGTTTTAAAGATCCATTTTGTTCTAGCATTGACAGTTCTGTCTGAAACTGTGCCTTTTCCTGAGTTTGATAGCTAATAGCTACTAATAGAAGGCAGTGTGCTTTTTGTTGCCCTCATCTTCTAAAAATTCACAATAAACCTGTCTTGGGACTGTATCTTGAGATTTGCAAAGTATAATGCTATTTCTCTATTTGATTGTGATTCTCCATGTTACGTTTATTTTCTTCATAAAAATGTTGCTCAATAACAAGAAGCCATTCTAATGATAATTTAATGATAGGCCTTCCAATGACAGTTTATATTGTCAAATTATTCTTTTAAACATTACCCGCATCCCTTAGCTCGTTTGCAGTGAGTACTTAGTTATTCTTTTGGGTAGTGTATGTGAATTTTTCATCCCTTCCTTCATTTCTCCATTAGGAAATCTTGGAAGCTAATTAGTTCATCGATCATAATTTCATTTTTGGGAGCAGTAATTCAATTCTACTTTTCTGGTAAAGGAAGTATTTAATCATTTCTTCTTTGAAGTGAATTCAGATATGATGCCTCCACGACTAGATCAAATGTCATGGTATTTCCTACCTAAAGGGCATTGTAACTGAGGATATCGGGTTGAAGCTAAAGATAAATTGATTGTTTCAGAAACTAACTTTGGTAAGTTATCTTCTGGTAAGAAGGTGTCATCTGAATGATTCTGTCATTTCTGAAAATGTGCATGACATTTACTACAATATGACAAGTGTAAATAGGTGATCTGAGGCTATGTCTCAAAATCTCGTTTAGAAGATTCTGCTATAGCTGAAATGGTTGCATTTGAAACTTCTAGTTGAGCCAGCCAGTAGTGGGTTCACATGAGGGAAGCAACTGACTTCTCTGTTATGACAGATTGCAGCTCATTTTCTAAAACAAAAGTTAAGAGTTGGAATAGGTCTCCATTTCAAATGTAAGCATCTTCTGAATATTTTGATTAGGTATATACATTTTATAATTTATAGTTTTGAAATAGAAAATAGCAGAAAATTTGTATACCATAATCATGTTCTTATGTATATGAATAGAAAGGCCTAATGATAACTATATGGTCTTGCATTTGTAGAAAGCAAAGGACAATATAGCTACTAGCTTGGACGACTATGCTAACCGCATAGTCCATCGATTGCTTAGGATGAAGACAGACCAATGCGATGACAGGATATAGGTAAAGTAGGAACAAAACAATGACGAAGATATTCATGGAGATAAAAAAAATTGAGTGTTACTGGTTAACAAAATTGAGTAAGTGGCACAGCTTAATTATGGAGATAAAAACATTGAGTAAGTGGTACTGCTTAAAATTCAGGCAGCCTTCCAGTCTCTGGCTCCATGACTGCAATAGTAGAGCTGTACATAGCTGAACCCTACACATGTATCTACTCCTGGCTCTGCCTTCTAACATTTCCTTTAGTGACTTGCTCACTCACTGTTCTTGTTCTGCTTCCCTACTTCCTACTTCTCTCACTGCCTCTCTAGGAGAAAAAGATTTGTGGAAATTAGAATCTGGTTTTTATAAAGAAATGCTGAGTGGCCCTGACTCATATGAACCCCCACTGCAGAGCAGGAAAGCAAAGCAAGCATAACGGAAGGTGTGTTCCTCTTGAAGGCTTAAGTCACCGCCGGAAGCCGTAGCCTAATTTGGTGGTAAGATGAAAAGTGATAACCAGAATTCTTGTATTTAACCTCACAATCATCCTGCCTCTGTAAACACGTTCATATCAAATTGTCTTCAGAACTCTAGGAGGAAAGGTTTTAAAACTCTTAATGGACACAAGCAATGGTGTAGCAAATTGCAGTAAGATCAAAGAGTACAGGTGAGATGGAGATACATTTGTCTCCATGAAGGATGCATTCCTAAAGTTTGGTTTTATAATTCTGCACTGCTGGACACTAAGATTTTTGTGGGACAGAAAAAAAATCTATTCCAAATGCCAGTGCCTGCTATAGTTAGAGGTGGCTGAGGGGTACAGTGAGAATTAATTTTACTGTCTCCATTCAGAGTTAATTTAGTGTGCTGCCATCAAACTGAAACAGCTGAACTAAAACCACCAGTAGCAGCAGCATCACTTAAAGCTGTTTCTTAAATGGTGTGGGACATATCAAAATGTAAGGGAAGAAATTAAGCTGAAGGTTCAGGGCTGTTTAATCCAGGTTGAATACCAGATAGACTAATATCCTCAAAGAATACTATGATGTACTCTTTATAAAACGTCCTTGAAACACACCATAGCAAAACTAGAGAAAGGAAGATTTTGTCCTAGGAGAGGAGGTTGGATTTCAATAAAATTGGAAACATTGCTTTGTTGAAAATTTAAAATAATCTACTTGTTTGATGTTATGAAAATTACATTCACCATAGGCAACATATACAGGTAATTATTACCAAAAGTTAAAGGCAATCAACTATTCTTATTATTTCTTAAGAATGAAAGTAATTCTTAATTAGGACTCTCAAAATTTCAGCCATGACTTACAAGTCCATTCAATTACTTTTTATTAAATACCTAAGATACTATTATTTTGAACCAGTAACTAAATAGATTCAGTAATGTGTACATTGAATATATGACAATGCTTCTAGATTTTAGATACTCTCTGGTTACCAAAACATAATATTTTGGGAATATTACACAAACAATAATAAATCTCATTTTATATGACTTTAAATAAAGCAAATTCACAAAATAACGAAAACATTTATTTGGAAAAGTGTACTTTATTCAGCCCTTTCAATCAGTTTATGATTTCTTTATGAACTCAGGTTAGTCATGATGAATGCACCAATTGTTTTTTTTCTGGCAGAGTTCTGGCAACTTTTCATGTTGGTTCTGTTCAATCATCTTATCACTTGCTTCAGTAAATGTTTCATTCAGTTAGATCAGAGTCATTCTGTCTGATACAAGTTGTACTGTTTAGCAGTCTCCTCAGTCAAACTGCCACAGATGTTTCCCCTGCATCCCTCTCTCCATGCTCTTATATGATAGGGTACTATACTTTTATTCTCAACTGCCAAATTCTTTTACAGATCTCCTGAAAATGGCATTGTGAGTTTCTGTTAGTTAAGTGCCCACCCACCCCCCAACTAAAAAGTGAACATAAATAATTAAACAGGGATTAGAATAAGTGATGGAAATCTTGTGGAAAAGAAATGTGGCAGAAGCACATAGGAGCTAAAGTTTTAGACCACTGGGTTGTGGGATTTTGTGATGGCCAAGAATTAAAATGCACATGATAAACAGTGTCCTGCATATGAGGTTGGAGTCAATAACTGGGTTCCCTGCATGCAACTGGTAAAAGCTGTGACTGCTACCCAAGTATGTAGTTTGTACTCAGTTCCAAGACTGATGTGGTCAGAGAGAACAAACTAATGTCATCATAAGTAAATATGCCAAGCTGCCTGCTGGGCTCAGTGACTGGATTTTCCATATTCCCAACACAGAACACAACTGTCAAAGGCCAGTGTAAGGCATGAGTCTATACAGGGGGCTCCAGGGACTAAGTAGAGGATTCTTTGAAACTACCAGATAGGGAGGAGTAAGCTAAGAGAGAAAGAGAAAGAACTCTCATTCAAGATCACTTATAAACAACAAATTCCAAAGTGTATGAGGAAAAGCAATAATACAAGAAGGTGGCAAATAAATGCAATAACTGAAATAATTCATGCCATAAAATACCCCAAAAGATAGAGCAATCAGATAGAAACTTTAAAATTAGTAAGTCTAAGATTATAAAAAAGATAAAGGAATAATAACCTATTAAACAGAACAAAATAAAATATTAATCTAGAATAGGTAAATATTAATTAGAAATCTTAGATTATAAAAATATAATCATGTGATGTTATTTTTTGTGGAATCTCAGGGTACCCTCAATAGCCAAAATAATACTGAAAAAGGACAAAGTTAGTGACCTCACACTCCCCAATTTCAAAATATATTACACACTCCCTGATTTCAAAAGCAACAGTAATTAAGACAGTGTAGTACTGGCATAATGATAGATATATAGACCAATGAAACAGAATAGAGAGCCTGGAAATAAACTCTTGCATGCATGACCAAATAATTTTTTATAAGAGTGTCAAGTTACACAATGAGGAAAGGAGAGTCTCTTCAACAAATGGATCTTCACATGCAAAAGAATGCAGTTGGAGTCTCACCTAACACCAGATACAAAAATGAGCTCAAAGAGGATTAAATATGTCAATGTAAACCCCAAATCTTTATACTCCTAGCAGAAAACAGAGAAAAACTTCAGGAAATTGGCATTGGGCAATGATTTACTGGATATGACACCAAAAGTACAGGCACAGCAACAGAAAATAGACAAATATGACTACATCAAACTTAACTTCTACATGGCAAAATAAACAATCAATAGAGTTAAAAGGCAACCTAAAAAATAGAAGAAAACAATTGCAATTCATATATCTGTTAAGGGGATAATATATAGAGTATAAAAGGAATTTTTATAATTCAACAACAAAAAACTAAATAACCTGATTACAAATTGGGCAAAAGACTTAGACATTTTTCAAAGAAAGATAGACAGTTAGACAATAAGTACATGAAAAGATGCTCAACATCACTAATTATCAAGAAAATGAAAATCAGAACCACAGTGAGATATCAATTGCTACCAACAGAATGGTCCCTATCAAAAGAACAGAAAATAGTAGGTATTGATAAGGATAAAATAAGTCTGCATACTTGACCACATTTTCTTGGGAATGTAAAAATGTACAGCCATTATGGAAAACAGCATGGAGCTCAAAAGATTAAAAATAGAATTACTACATGATCCAACAATCCAACTTCTGGGTATATATACAAAATAAGTTTTGTGGTGCAAGGAATGGGGGTCTTGTTCTCTTGTTAGATGGGAGAGCAATGGTGCAATCAGAGCTCACTGCAGCCTTCAATTTCTGGGCTCAACTGATCCTGTCTCAGCTTCCTGTGTACTTGGGAATTCAGACACATGCCACCATGCCTTGCTAAGATATACAAAATAAGTCAAAGCAAGATCCTGAAGAGATATTTGCACACCTGTGTTCATCACAGCATTCTTCACAATAGCCAAGAGGTAGAAGCATCCTAAAAGTCCATGGGTGGTAAAGAAGTTGTAGTATATACACACAATGGAATATTATGTAGCCTTAAAAGAGAAGGAAATTTATTAATTCTACAGCAAGAATAAACAACTAAGACATGCTGAGCAAAATAACCCAGCTACAGAAAGAAAACTACTGTGTGATTCCACTTGTATCAGGTAGCTAACATAACAAAATCATACAAACAGAAGGTAGAAAGGTGGTTACCAAGGGCTGGTGGGAGAAAACAGTTTCGGGGTTGCAAGATAAAAAAGTTCTACAGATTTGTTGCACGACAAAGTGAATATACTTAACACTACTAAACTGTACAGTTAAAAATGGTTAAGAGAGTATATTTATATTATGTGTTTTTCATTCTAGTAAAAAAAGAAATATCCTAATGTCAATGAAAACTGATTATCTTTGCTTGTAATTAAAGAAATATAAATTAGAAAAAAGTTATTTAAATTAAAAAATCAAGAGATGTGATTAACAATAGATTTGAAATCAAAGCGATAATTAATAGATTGCTATATAATCATAAATAAATGATCCTAAACAAATGTCAGAGAAATAAAAGGATAAAATTTGTCAGGGTGTGGTAGCTTATGCCTGTAGTCCCAGCACTTTGGGAGGCCAAGGTGGGTGGATCGCTTGAACCCAGGAGTTTGAGACCAGGCTGGGCAACATGTGAAACGTGAAACTCTGTCTCTACCAAAAAAAAAAAAAAAAAAAAAAAAAAANAAAAAAAAAAAAAAAACCTGGGCATGGTGGTGTGCACCTGTAGTCCCAGCTACTTGGGAGGCTGAGGCAGGAGGATCAGTTGAGCCAGGGAAGTTAAGGCTGCAGTGAGCAAAATTGTACCAGTGCAGTCCAGCCTGGGTAGCAGAGTGAGACCCTGTCTCAAAAAGAAAACAAAAGAATGAAACTGTAAAGAGCATTTAAGTAAAATGGAGAATGGAATAAGATACTCTAATAAGTTTCTAACGGGAACTCCAGCAATAGAGAATAGGAACTGGAGGTAAAACAGTATCCCAAAAGAAATGACTGAGAATTTTAAAGTATTGAAGATGAGCCCTTAGATGGAAAATTTATACTAAGTGCAGAATTACATAAATAACGAATTGAAACCTAGATATACCATAATAAAAATGTAGACATCTAGAATTAAAAGTTTTAATAAAATATTTCTGAAGGACAGACAAATTGATAGAAGACTTTAGCATCAGAAGTCAATGGAGTTACATTTTTCAAAGTTTTTAAAATTTTTGCCAAGCTGGAGTGTCTATGAATTGATATCTCATCAATTTTCATTTCTATGACTACGTCTAAGTATGGGGATCTTTTCATACATGGGTGCTATCCCTGTTTCTGGGTTTGTGAATTACGTAGTTATGTCTTTTTAGTCATTTTTCTACTGGAGCTTGTTTTTCTATTTTTAATTATATTTTAGGAATTCTTTATAAATTCGGAAAGTTTTTTTTTTTGCTAGCCAGTTGTGTTGTAAACAACTTTTTCAGGTTGTGGCTTACAACAAACTTTAAAAGATAATGTCTTTTGATGAAAAGCAGTTTTCAATTTAATGTATCTAAATATATCACTTTCCTCTCCCCCCACCCCCACATACCTTTTGGTTTTATGTCTTGAACAATAAATTTGTCCTGGCTTGAAGGCATAAAGATATTATTTTTCTAAGGGTTTAAAGTTTTGGTATTCATACTTTTATCTACTTGGCATTAATTTTTGTGTAAGAAATGAGGTGTAGATTCATTTCCATATTATGTTATTAGATATCCAACTATCCCAAGACCACTTATCTAGAGTTTTTCTTTCCCACTGATCTTCCATGCCATCTATTTTTCTACTTCAGGAATGTTTTTGTTATGCCTGTCCGTTTGCCTTCACACATAAACTTTTGAGTCATTTTGTCAATTTCCTTTTGAAATTTTAATGCAAATTTCACTGACTTCGTACATCAACTTGAGGAATGCTGACTTCTTCACAATAAGGAATTTTACTATTATAAACACAGTACATCACATAACAGTAAAAACCTAGTACATACATAGCATATTGATATAAACATAGCATATCATTACTTTTATTTAGATCTTATTTAATGTGTTAAGTACACATTTTATAATTATCTCCTCAAAGTTCTTACACATATTTTACCAGATTTATTTCTCAGTACATTTTGTTTATTGATATTGTAAATGTTATTTATATTAGTCCATTTTCATGCTGCTGATAAAGACATACTCGAGACTGGGCAATTTACAAAAGAAAGAGCTTCAATTGGACTTAAGTTTCCACATGCCTGGGGAAGCCACGAAATCAGCGGAGGCAAGGAGGAGCAAGTCACATCTCAGGTGGATGGTGGTACAGAGAGGAGGGCTTGTGCAGGGAAACTCCACTTTTCATAACCTTCAGCTCTTATGAGATGTATTCACTATCACAAGAACAGCACTGGAAAGACCTGCCTCCATGATTCAATTGCCTCCCATTGGGCCCCCTCACAACAAGTGGGAATTCAAGATGCAGTTTGGGTGGGGACACAGCCGAACCATATCATTATCTTTTCTAAAATTATTTTTTACATGTTCATTACTTACAAATGAAAATGTCTTTGGTGTTTGTATATCGATTTCACACCCAACAATCTTGGTAAATTATTTTATTGATTAATGGCATGTTTTGGATTATTCTGGAGTTTCAATAATAGGCAGTCATGTTATCTCTGAATAATAATAACATTTTATTTATTTATTTTTTGACTCAGTTTGCTGACATTTACTTGTCTTTTTCCTCTGAAATACAGTGCCATGAACCTTTCTAAAATCACTACCTTCTTTGAAAGACATTGTCCTGTGGTGTATTATATCACAGTGTGAAAATGTACCATAGTTTAACTGCCTTCCTGTTGGAAATATTTATGTTGTTGCTATTCTTATGTATTTTTTTACTATTATAAAAAAAAAGTTGGGATTTTTTGGTATATAAATCGTAATAGTATCTTAAGATACACCTTAATAGTAAAATTTGTAGTACCAAACAGTTTTTAAATCCTCAATATACATTACCAAATTAACTTTTCAGAAAGGTCACTACAATTTATTGACAACCAGCAGTGTATGAAAACATCTCTCTCACCACATCCTCATCACTATATGAGGTTAGTCTTTATTTTCTTTGGCTAATTTGATAAACAAAAATGATGTCTCATTTTCATTTGCATTTATTTGATTACTAGTGAGGTTGATCTTTTTCACAAAGTAGTTTTCAAGCTTTTGGTGTTTTCTCTCTTTTGACTCTAATGGAGTCTCACCGGTATAAAATTGTGTCTCATCAACATGAAAAAGTTGATAATAGATATTAACCCTTTATAATCTACTTGTATTATACTTTATTAATGATCTCTTTTTTATAACTCATAAAAGCATTTTATTCTTATATTATTAAGTCTATCAGTTATTTCATTGATTAATTTCTTTTATTGCTTATCTGCAATAAAAGAAATTATGCCCAATATTTTCTCTTGGATTTTCATAAGATGAAATGGAACTTGTCTGCACCATAATTTTATATATTATTAACTAGCACTAACTCATTTTCATTTTTTTTCTAAGATGAAGTTCCACATCTTGGGTTATGTTATTTTTATTTTTGCATCCACAAGGCTTGGCACAGTACCTGGTACATAAAAGCTATTCAAGAAATATTTATTGAATAAATTGGATGTTGTATGTTTGAAATTTTTCTATGACTTTAGTTTTAAATATAAACAGTGTCTTTTGCATTATTAGCTTGGTAACTCTCAACTATTGCAGAAAGATAATACTTGGAATCCTTAGCTATTTTTGATACTTCTAAACTCTCTTTGATTTTAACTTACCCTTATTAACTCTCAAACAGCCCGCTGATCATCAGCGTGCATTAAGTAGATGTTGGGGGTATGGCCTGTGGTCATGGAATAGTAATTTTCTCCTTGTGTGAAGTGACATTTGTACATTAGGTACAGAAGCTCTAATTTTTACTCTGTTTTTGACCTCTGATCCCCATACTCCAACCAAGGAAGAGAACTACTTGGCTGAGTTAGTTGAGTTGAACTGATATACTCAGGGTCTTAAGATCATTACTTCTGGCACGGAAATTTTATTTGTATTTTAAAACATGGCTCAAATATTACACCTGCTTACTTCATCTTTCCTTCCCCTACAGAATGAGTGGCTTCTTCATCTGTGTCCCCATAAGTCTTAACACATTAAATTAATAATCAATAAAAGCAAACATTTGTTGAACGCTTACACATCATGTTAAAATATTTGCATGCTCTTCTTTAATGCTCACATTTTTTCTATGGGAAAGAAACTATCATTGCCCCCAGTTATTCAGAAGAGGATAAAAGATTAGCAGGATAGCTTGTCCAAACTCACACTGCAGCTAAGCGTCTACATTAGGGTTAGAAATAGGTTTTTTGACAGCAAAGCTGAAGCTCTTAATTGCCTCTTACATCACTGCCCTTTAATATATTACCCTTAAGAACACAAACAACAATACATTGGATCTTGTGTGTCTAATACCTAGTCTGTTCCTGAAATTTAGTAGGCATTCAACAAGGAGTTTGTCAATTGAAAAATGGAATATGGCTCTGGGAAGGCTTGCCTAGGGGTGCTTCTTTGGCTGCATACTTACTCAGTATTTCTTGAATGGCCTGGAAGTTTTAAACCTATACAAACTGAACACATGTATGAATTCACATGACCTGTACTTAAGCAAAGAGACAATTTCACCCAGTGTCATCAGGGGTTAATTTTAATTTTTAAAAAATACTTTCTCCTGACATACACTACTGATAGGAGAAGAATAATTGATTCACTATAAATCATTAAAGACACATCAACAAATTGTGAGTCACAGCATCTCGATAATGTGCTTGGCAGAGGGTCTTCAAGTTCAGTTTGCCTTCTGCTTCTTGTTTTCCATTTCTCCTGTTTTGCCTGATAAGGATTTCTGCAGGCAAAAAGAATTTGTGTACCATTTTCCCACTGAGGAATAGGTATAACCAAAAGGCAGCATTTTCTGCTCTTGTTCCTCATTCAGGGGCAAGATTAACGCACATATACAATAAAACTATTGAGCTATTTTAATACTTTTCCTGTCATGCATTCAGGACCCTCTAAAGTTGTCATCAGCTACTGTTTCATTTAATTCTCTGGCCTTCAGGGTAATGTAAGAAAATTGAAGAGATTAGGAGCTATCTCTTTCCTGTTCAATGCATTTGTGTTGCCGTGAATTGGCAGCAACCTTCAATCTCATGGTCGGGCCTCTCCAGGGTCCTCTCACTGATATGACAGCCCAGTCAGCATGATAAATGGTGCACATCCTCTGGCAGGACAGACAGTTCTTCCCTTCCTGCCTCCACAGTTCTCTTCTCTGAAGTAGCAAAGAGGCAATATCTCACCATTTTACTGTGCTGAGCGGCTGCCCCATTATGTTGATACTCTTCAAGTTAATTAGATGATGCAGTTTCTTTGATTATTTCATGTCTACTGACAAAAATGACTTTGATAAGTAGTAAACTGGAATGAAGGAAACCTTCCATCCAGAAAACCACACTTTAACACCATACTTTTTGTTTTTCTTTTTTACCTGTTCTCCTAGTGGAAAATTGTCTCATTTAAAGATGGAAGCAATTCTACTGACTGTAGCTGCAAAGATCCCAGTAAGTCCAATGACCCTAGTTGAAGGATTTGCAGTTTGCAGTTTTTCTTACATGTGTATATATGACAGAAAAGAAAATAGATAGCAACACACTTATACAGGCAGTGAGCAAAGAGGGAAATAGTAGAAAGAACTATTCCCTTTGAAATAAAAGTACATTTTTTTTTAGCATGGTCAGCCCCTGAATTCATGTTTATATACATATGTGTTTAATCTAAAAGAAAACATTATAAATGGCTTTGAATGCAAAGAATAAACGATTGAACCTTTCTTTGAGTCATTTATTATTTTTCAATGAAAGCGAAGTTCTGGGAATTTGAAGATACATGACAGTTATGTCCTCAAAAATGTGTTTTTGCAGGGTAACATCTATTGTGGAGACAGCAGTACTTATAAAAAAGTTTAGTGCTGCAATTTTCCTTCACACCATATACTTTACCTGTTTACATGAAAAAGGCCAGAATCCTTCAGAAAACAAACTGCACAGTTCTCTGTCCTTCCACCCCTTCGTATTCCCATGGACTAAGCCTGGAGCTTCACCTCCTCCCTTCTGCTCCTGTGCCCATAACTTCCCACTCGGCATCCACCCAGCATGGCTTAATCTCAAAGTTCTGGCTGTTGAAGGAAATGAAGCTATAGAAATCATGGGTCAGAAAACCTCGTTCGAATAGCACATCCAGTGGCAGCCAGAACACTTGTTTATCTTCCTTACACACGGTCTGAGCATGTTATTCTTTTAGCTCAAAAATCTTCTATGATTCTCCAGTAACTAAATAATTAAAGATCTTTAATATAGCATCCAAGACTCTCTGCCACGTGAACTCAGTTTTCCTTCCCAGTCTTATAAATTTATGTGTTCTTCTTTCTCCCCCAGAACCATAGGCTTTAGCCACCCAGGGGCATGCATTTGACCTGATCTTTTTGCTTTTTCTCCAGGATTTTTTCCTCCATTCCTACTTACTGTACCTTCCTCCCCTTTGCATAGGCTGTTTCTCTCCCTGTTGTCTCTCATCTCCAAGCTGACTATTCTATGCTCTGCTTGGCAATGCTGTGGCTGGGGTCTGCAAATTACCTTTCCAGATCCACTTATCAGCTGGCTTCTCGTTAAGTTCTGCCAACAGAAGGCCCTGAGGGATACTGGAATGCAAGGAAAGGAGTGAAGTGGCTTCCTTCTTATTTCCAGTTCCTGCCAGCCTTACTCCAAGAATGGAGGAGAGGAGAAGGTCTCACCACCAGCATTCAGTTGCACAGCTCTGCACCCTCAAAGAGGTCTGAGTGGTGCCAGCTCCTGTGTTCTGGTGATTCAGGATCCTCCTTTTGATTTCTTTTTAAATAAAAACACATAAGAGTTGAGAACTTAGTGAGTATGGGGACCTGCTCAGACATGAATAATCCAGGAACATATAGGTCCAATGGTTATAAGAGAAGAAGCAATTGCTTTGGTCTTATTTGAAGTGAGTCATGAGTCAGGTAGACAAAGGTGGTGGAGATGGGGGAATTATTGACAAGATGGTAAACAGAAAATCTGCAATATTCATGGACTATCCAGAAACCTTCACTTGTATTCCCCAGCCTCTGGAGAACCCTGCTGCTTTGGATATCTGGGCTAAAGTGTTTTCTCTTTCATTTCGGCTTCTGTTTTCAATTCTTCACCCACTTGTGATAGACGAGACCAGTTGGCATTTGGGTCCAGAGCTCCTTCATCTCTATTCATTTTATTTTTCCTAGTAAAGTAAAATGCATTTCTTAACCAGTGCCATGCCATACCATATTGGAGCCTGAGGCAAAACAGAAAAAGTCAGTCCTACTGACACTTCTTTATTTAAAATTCTAACATTTTGTTCATATTGGATTTTTTGCATTATTTTGGATTTTTAAAAATATTGCACTAAAGTATTACTTATCTTGCTTATTGAGCATGTTGTCATCCTCTTAAATGTTGTGCTTGAGATAACGGGTTCACCTACCTCACCCCTGTCCAGGCCGTGCTACTAAAGTTAAGACCAAAATTACCTTTGGCTGAAGGTTTTCAGAATTAAATTTAATTTCCCATTGCTTTACCTTTGTAGTTAACTTTAATACTTAGTCCAGGCATTTGTCACAGGATATAGTTTTCTTCTCAGAAGGACTTTTCCTGATTGTTTTTAGGGGTTGTACCAAACGAGTGGTAGAACTTCCAGACTTTTTGGAGAAAGCATCTCAGGTGCTTCTTGACTTTTTGCTCATGATTCCCCTCATCCTTCTGGAGAAGGTGTACTTGAGAAAAACCATCTCCATTACCATAACCCTCCCCTCGCCTGTCTGCCCTTGCTGCAGAGGAGGTCTGAGGACAGCTGGGGAAGTTGACTTTGCAGGGTATGCAGTTTGGGCAGAGGGGATCTTCTCCTTACTTCACCATAAATACTGGAGTGCCTAAGCTGTTTCTCTCTTCCCCTCGGTGGCAGACTGGTGATTGTTTCTTGCCTGAAAGTTACCAAGCTATTGAACCAGTGGAACCGCTAATGATTCTTGAAAAAGGAGACAGGCAGGAGATGGTGGAGCCTGAGACGGGGCACCACGCGGCAGCCTGGCTAGCAACATGCTCTTCCTGTAGCTCAAGCCTGCAATGCTAAAGCCGAGCAGGCTTAAGCTTTCTGATTGGTATTAATGCCATCCCAGCACCCCAGTGGGCTGCTTGCTGAGCAAGGGAATCCCCACAGCAAGAGGGTGCAGGGTGGGCCATTTTCTGCGTTGGCGAGAGGCAGGAGGAAGAGGGCACACTGAAGTTGCAGATCCACTTCCGGGAGCTGTGCACGGGAGGTCAGCCCGGACCCTTCAGACAGTGAGTGAGGGAGCCTCTTAGGGCGGATCCGGAAGTTGAACATCTTTCCAACAGAGGAGATGGAGGCTGGCCAGGGTGAGAGAAAGAAACAGTGGCAACCAAGTAAAGGAGAACAACCTTGCTGCAGACAATCAGGAAAGGGTCCTGATGAAACGGGACAAAGCTCCCTCGTCCCTGGCAAGGCATGATGAGATGGGGGTTGTGACTTGGGTCTTCAGGGCCCCGCTGCTCACACCGCTAGGGGGAGCAGGCAGACGGACAGGCTGTGGGGCTCCCACCCCGCGGCCGTGTCTAGGGGTGAATGTTTGCAGCTCCTGAAGTCCCGGCGGGCGGGTGTTACTGTGTGCTCTTTTAGTTTTGCCGTGGGTAGGTGGCTTGCGTGACCCCTGCCTTATGGCCAGGACAGGGGGCTTTCTGTATCTCGGGTTTCTTGCCTCGGCGTATCAGAAGAGTCAGATCACACGTGCGCTTGGAGAATGAGTGCAAGGTTTGATTGAGTGGAAACAGTTCTCCAACTGCTCTCCTCCAACTGCCCTGGCCAAACTCTGCGTAGTTCCTCCAGTCGATGGCCTGCCGGCCTGCCGGCATCTATCTGTGCTCTCACACCAGTGTGTTCCTCTCGACGTCCAGCCACTTGTGTCTTTTTCTGCTCTTGTGTTCCTCTCCATGTCCAGCTGCTTGTGTCTGTGCCCGCTAGGGTCTCGGGGGTTTTTATAGGCACAGGATGGGGGTATGGTGGGCCAGGGTGGTCTTGGGAAATGCAACATTTGGGCATGAAAACATAAATGCCTGTCCTCACCTAGGTCCGTGGGCACAGGCCCAGGGGCAGAACCCTCGCCAGGGACCCACCTTTCTCTACCTAGCACTTCCTACCTTTCTCCTGTATCCCTGACACAGAGGAAAGGGCTCCATAGAGAAAGGGGAGGTGCAAGAGAGCAACCACTTGCTGGATGGGCCTGAGAGACTCCTGCCATCCACCCTGCGTGGAAGAGGAGGATATGACATGGATCAAGTGTAAGATTTAGGTTTTAAGAATGGGACTGAATCCTAAAGAATCAGTATAAGACTATGCTAACACCCAGAAGAGATTAAAAGGTTATGGTATTGAACTGAGATTCTTTAATAGAACTGATGATCCAGCAGGGGAAGGGGTTAAAGGGAGCAGAACTAGATGTTATTTAAAAAAATAAGTCTGTCTCTGTACCCCCAAGGATTTGAGGCTCTCAGCAATGCAGTCACATGCATCCTCATTAGAGGATTAGAATACAGATTTTCTCATCTCTCTATGCCCAGTTGCACTAGAGCAGGGCACTGTATAAGAAAGGCAGATATTGTGGACTAGAACAAGCCCCGCATGCTGCGCAGAAGAGCCTGGCTTGAGTTCTTCCGCATCCACACAACACTTAAATGTTCTATAGCTAGTGTATCTTTCTCTTTCCTTACCACTAGCTTTGATCTTCTACCTTGATGTTAATTTTCAGTAATCTCAATATCCAATTATTTCCATATTTATTTTTTATTGTAAGATTAAGAAATAATGATATTGTAAAGGTATTATATGATGTGGAAAGGTAATTTTCTTTCAATTATTACAAATCCTTTCTGGGACCAAGAAGGCTGTGAACATGGACACAAATGATAATAACACATGACAAAATTCTATCCTTATGCCTTGGATAAACCCCTTAAATATTTTTACACCCTAGTTTTCTCAGCTGTCAAAAATAGAAAATATTTATACACAGAGATCACAGGTTAAGAGGGTTAAATCAAATAAGGTGAAAAGCTTCAATAAGCTGTCAAATGCTATTCAAACATAACATGTTGTTATTCTTATAATTTATAAGTATTTGTTAAATTATATTGCCCAGGGATCTAGAGATAGAGTTAATAAGAACAGAAATAATATAATTCTACCATGACATAGGCACAGTGGTAAACATTAAATTGGAGAAATCCTTTGCATTTAATGTTCTAGAATGTAAATCACAGCCAGTATCACCAAAGACATTTTGAGTGGGCAGAAATCTTCAAGGTGATCTGGCCCAGTTTTGAACATTCAGGGCTGATAAAGTGAGAAAAATGAGGCTAAATGCACAGAATCAAACAAAAGCAGCCCTAATTAGTATTGATTATTGAGCAGAAGAAGTCCTGGTAAGGTTTCATTTGAAGCAACGGTTTAGGTTGAGTTTAAAGATGACTGATTTTACCTAACCTCTGTGCTTTCATTAAGGTTTAGTGGGCACAAGGATTTGCCACAGTCATGAACATTACCAGAGGAAGATTGGGACCTTGAACTGGGTCTCCTGTCCATTAACCACCATTCACAACATGCAGCTCCACTTTCTCGAGTCAGATTTGAAGTTCTTGGCCTTAACTCAAACTTTGGCCAGGCAAGCTAGACACTGGGCTGTTCCCCATCCACTTTAGTATAAACAGAACATTTTAAGAGGAAGCAGCTTACCTTTTATAACAGAACATGGATACGAAAGACGAGAATTCAGAGTAGAACTAGGTGGGAGAATGGCCTTGGGAACCCGGGTTCACAAGTAGAATTCTATCAATTTCATGCACACAAGGGATTTTTCAGGTTTTGAAGTTCCAGATGGCTGCCACCCATAACCAAGAAAAATTAGATTTGCCAGATTAATAGAATGTAGCATGAATGATTTGATTCACTCACATTAGTTGCCAAATAGTTCTTTCCAGGCTTGGATTAACATACAAGTAGGGAGACCTGTAGAAAGGAAGATGTACAAGAAAGAAATTGCCCCAGAAGTGGCCCCTGTACATGAGAGGCGGCAGAGGTGTTTACATACAAGTTACGTCCAGGAGATACTCTTATTGTTAAGTACAGACTTGTCTTTCTGCAAGTGAATAAAATAGTTTTCTGGAAGATGGCAGTGTCTTGAGGTGGGGATACCTCTGACTTCCAAAAATATCACTATGGGCTACAGTGGTAGATGTTGGATGAAAAGTTTCTCTGAAAGCTCACATAGAAATTCCCTGATAAAGTTGGTAGGGGCTCACATCCTTCATTCTTCTCCATTGACACTTCTCTGTCTTGCCCAGATACCTTCCTTGATGGCCTCCTGGTGGGTTTATCTGCCATTCGTCTTGTCATATGAGTCTGATCCCTGCTCTGCATTCACATTAATCTTGCGGTGAGGCAAATCCTACACAGTTACAGTATTACCAAACCTAACATGTTCAGCGACTTCTTTCCCTTGCCTTTGAGATAATATCAAAATACTGCATTCAGTTACAAAGCTCTATGAATTGGCCCCAGATCATGTTCCTGGTTTATCTGGCCCCTGCATCTCTCAAATCTTTGCTCTGACCTCCTGGTACAAAATGAGCTCCATTTTCAGAGGTTGGAACACACCTTGTTCTCAATGCTTGGCCTTTCATCTAATGTTTGGCCTGGAAATTTCCTCCCTCTTCATCACGCAGTTCCTCAGATCTAACTGCTATCTCAGCAAGCCAAATGTAACGTCAGTAGTCAGGTGAATATTTTTCGACCATCATTAGCAGTAGCAATATCAGACACTTATTTTGTCCACATCATGTGAGAGGTATGTATGGGGAAGAGAAACACAATTATTAATAGAATGGCAGAAAATCCAAATAGGTGATGGGGAGAAGCCTAGACCGCATTGAAGCAAGACCTTGGGGGCAGTTCCCAGGTCTTGCCTTTTTTTACTTACTAACTGAGTGCACTTTAGCAAGTATTTTACTCCCAAGTTGAAACACTAAAGGGAAAGAATTATAAAAATGGGGGATATTGAAATAATATCTCATGAAAACACTATGAATTAAGATCATGTTTATGAATATGCTTTAAAAACTGTAAAGTGAAGTACACATATATAATGGAGCTTATAGCATCTTTGGTGAAGGTGCATAGAATAATAAAATGCATCTGATCGTGGCAGGTGCTAGCATAAATAATAAATGCTTTAGGAGAGGCACAAAAAAGTTGGCTTTCTTGTTTTCGTCCTGGGCAGCCTAATTATATGGGTCCTTGCCAACATGTTCCTATGGTCATCAGTATGTGATAGCTACAGGTAGGTGTCAGAGAGCACCGGAGAATTTGCTGTTCATTCTTAGCTCTCCATTTGCTCCCTTCTGGACTTAAGGCATATTATAGAATTACTGTAAGCCAACGAGTCTCCATCTGCAAATGAGGGATAAAATTTGCCAGCTGTCTTCTACTCTCCCTGGGAGGAACTGGGGTTTAATAAGATAATGAACATTATTCTCTCCATATGCACTCTACACCCTTGGCTCCTGTGGTCTTCAAAAGGCTTTCCATAGGCATAAGTGCAGATTCTCGAAAATCAAATTCAACAGTCAGAAGGCAAGCCACATGCCAGTGACTATTCATCACAGATTAATATTAACTCCCATTAGTTAATGTTTTCTATTAGCAATTGTACAATTAATCAAGAACAATATGTCACAAGGCACAGCCAGCTGTGGGTGGATAATTGGGATGTAGGTGGCTTGCCTTCAGTGGCCACTATGTCACCTCTACTTGTCTTGTCAAAGCTTCCTATTTCTTCTGCCTCTTCTTTCTCTGGCCATCAAATCTAACGACAATTGACATAAAGACACTGGGAAGGCACATCGGTAATTTCAGGGCATAGAGGAGAAGTTGCCATTTTAAAGAGGATTGCAGGAAGAGGGTAATGCTTAAAATAAAGTCACCCCATGTTCTCACTTGTAAGTGGGAGCTGAACAATGAGAACACATGGACACTGGGAGGGGAACAACACACACTAGGGCCTATCAGGGGGTGGTGTGGGACAAGGGAGGGCATCAGCGTAAATAGCTAATGCATGCTGGGATTAATACCTAGGTGATTGGTTGATAGGTGCAGCAAACCACCATGGCTTACATCTACCTATGTAACAAACCTGCACATCCTACACATGTACCCTAGAACTTAAAATAAAAAATGTTTTACAAATAAAATAAAGTCAACCAGCCATTAATAATTATAATGAAAAGAATCATATTAACAATAGCAGCTCTTACTTATTGAGTGCCAAGTGTGTAAGGCACTGTGAAGAATGAAGACTAGCAGAAATTGTCCATGATTCAGAAGCTTACATTTTCCTTGGACTGATGTGGTCCCAGTTACTCAGGAGGCTGAGGTCAGAGGATCACTTGAGCCTGGGAAGCCAAGGCTGCAGTGAGCTGTGATCATGACACTGAACTCCAGTCTGGGCAATAGAGGGAGAGAGATCCTATCTCTTTAAAAAGTTGATAATGATGGCTGGGCGTGGTGGCTCATGCCTCTAATTCCAGGACTTTTGGAGACCTAGGTGGGTGGATTAGCTCAGGTCAGGAGTTTGAGATCAGTGTAGTCAACACGGTGAAACCCTGTCTCTACTAAAAATACAAAAATTAGTTGGGTGTGGTGGCAATGCCTGTAGTCCTGGCTACTTGGGAGGCTGAGGCAGGAGAATTGTTTGAACCCGGGAGACAGAGGTTGCAGTGAGCTGAGCTCATGCCATTGCACTCCAGCATGGGCAACAGAGCAAGACTCTGTCTCAAAAAAGAAAAAAAATGATAAAGATACATTATTGATTGCAAAGTCTGTCATTGAGTCAATAATGACAATAGCAATTTGGAATAGGAGTCCATGCTATCTCATAGAGAACGGGAAATCTGAGTTGGATACGACCCATGTATCACCTTTAGAAAGGTGCAGAACATTTTAGATGATGCCATAAGGTATGATGTGAATGGGAGGCTGGAGGTGGAACAGAATAGGTATAAATCAGTTTTTCTGGGGCAGAGGATTTGTACCGAGTGTAACAGATACCAGACCAAAAGGGACCTGAGTCCTCAGTGTCATATATTAGCACCTTAGAAAGATAGATCTGGTAGAGATATGTGGTAGGGCTAGAATAGGGAGAGATCAGCAACAGTAAGTGAAGTTGAGAAGAGACACTTTAGGCATCAATGTGAAAGAAATTTTGGATTCCCGGGAACCTCTTAAATCTGCTTATGCATATAGCAGTTATTTTCAGCAGATTTTCTTCCCATTCTCAGAGCTAAATGTGAAGGGAAACGCTAATGCCCTCCCAGAATGCAGAGATAATGGTGTGCAAAGTTATAGGTGGAATTACTTAGTGGAAATACTGGAAGAATTTCTAAGGGAAAAGTCGCATAACGGGTGCACATGCCTGATGACAGCAAAAATGGGATGTGCATTACTGAAAATCAGACATGTCCTTCCTCAGCCACAGAGCTTTTTCCTTCACATTTAGTTGTACATTTGCAGCTTGTCAGGACATGACTGCTCTCTTTTGAGTATTCAGCCATCAACCTTTAGGGTGGAATTAGTTCCACTTTAATTTCCTGATAACACCTAAATTAAGGTAAGAGTTCTAAATACTTTATTAATAATGTACACTGTAATTAATAGAAATTACTTTTCCAGCATGTATTATTAAGGATGTGTTCCAACATGTATTTTTATGTTTTCCAATTTACTTGCTTAGAAAACTGGTTGCTGTTTCCACATCTTGCCAAGCCTGCTCCTGATCGGCTCTTTTCAATATATGGAGGTAGACCCTTCACTTTAGATTTGAGAAGAAATATTTCATCGGTTCTCCATCCGGCTCTCTGTTAAAATATTTTTTTGTTCAGATAAGTCCCTTCATAAATTTGCTTGAAGTCAGACGCTTCAGCCCTAACATTTTACCCTCCAAATGACTAATTCTTTACACGTTTAGCTTGTCAGCCTACACTTCTAAATATGATGAAAATTGGAATTTCTGGCTCCAATTTGAATTTAAAAAATCAATAGGATGCCTGCTGCTTTTTGTTTTGTCAAGTTTTAGAGTTCAACATTTCTCATCTGGCTATTTTTGGTCTGGAATTAGCTCCAGTTCTAACCTAACAGGAAGGTAAACTGAGGCAGTAGGGTGCTAATTACCTTCCGGAGACACCAGAGTGGCTGAAAGGCATGGGATCCTCAGCCAGGCTGTTGAGTTCAAATCCTAATCTTGCACTTCCCCAGTGAGGGACAGTGGCCAAGTACTTACCCTTTGTTTTTCTTTTCTTTTTTCTTTTTTTTTTTTTTAATCTGCAAATAGAGAGGGCTGTTCACAGGGCTATCATGAGGATTTAAAGAGCCAATTTGTAGGGAGAACTAAGATGAAAGCTCAGCACAAAGTAAGTACTGAACAAACTTCATTAACTTTTGCTTTCCAGGGGCCCCTTTTCCCAACTCTACCCCCAACTCAGAGGAGCTATGTCCTGATGTTCACATTACAGCCACATAGGAGCTCCTGATACTTTTTTCTAAATAATTTTCTGTTCAATGCATGCTAAATGTGTGCATGGAGAGCTTGCAGGGCTACTATCACCTGGTGATCTAGGGCTTAGGTTCCTGCAGAGAGTTGGAGAAGAATTAAGCAAACAGGAGCCCTTCAGCGCTTTTTGGCCTTTGAGGTTTAGCAATGATAAACAACACTGAACTAGCTTTTGTTTTAGCAATAGACAGTCTAGCCACATGCTGGTGTAGACTCTGCAGACCTTGCTTCAGTCCAGTGAGTCGTGATTCCTTGATGTCTCCCTCTTTCCTGCCACATGTCCAGACATTAGCAGATTCCAACTCTTGTAACTCAAGCCACTCTTGTCTAGTGACTTGGGTGTTGTAAAGCAGACTGGATTATATGCATATTTGTTTTTTTCCCCTCTAATCATTGGTAAAGGACTTTTTCTTTTTCTTTCTTCCAAAAAAATATTTTGAATTCCAGGGCAAAAGCTTGACATAGTTCCCTGGTATCATGGGACCAAAGATGGATTTCTCTCGCGGGACCTGAGGAGGCCATCAGTGTAATTTATTTCTGTCTCAATGCTCAGTAATGGATGTGACCTTGTGTCTCTCAGGGCTCTCTTAACATTTTTGGCCCTGGATATGAAGAGTTAAACATTCCACTCCTCTGTAGAGAGATGTAGATACCTTGACATTCAGAGGCACAGTTCCCAACCTAATCCTTTCTAAATCAGATTAGTCCATCCCATCGCTGACAGTTCACTGACGAGTGCATTCCTCAAAGAGAATCTCATCTGAGATGCAGAGCACTTGCTGCAGTTTTATAGTATCAGAGTAGTAATTCATGCCCTGAGTAATAAAGAAACTCATTAAATGTAGAATCTCAGTTCTTGCTTTGTACTTAGACCTCCCAGCAGTTTAACTTATGCATAATGAGTCTAAATACTTTAAGGGATAATATAAAAATTATCTACTATTCTCTCATATCTAAAATTGTGCGTTTGTTCCCCCTTCACTACGTTGCTAACATAACTAGGAAACAATGTATTACCCTAATTACATGTTATTTATTAGAAAGGAAGCAAATAAGTCATTTGGAGACAAATCCCTGTAGTTATTCATGGAACTGCTTTAGATGACAAAGATAGAGTAAAGCCAGCAGTCTTTCATTATATTTATTACACACTCTTTGTGCTAATGAACAATAACAGGCTTCACTGAAATAATGGTCTCAGCTCCAAGTTGTACGGAATGCTATATGGGCCATATTTATCAAGGGCAAGTCAGGGCTTTGCTTGTCCTTTGTTCTTTGCTTTCCATTGAAGGAAGAGGGTGGAAGACAAACAAGAGAAGCTTGGGAGATTTTAATAAACACAATGAAAACTAGTTAGCATATTAAAAAAAAAGTCTTCCTGCCACCTCCAGCAGCAATGCGCTTTTGAAAGAAAATGATCACTTATTGTTGTGTATGAATCCTGAGTAGCACCTTCATTCCTTACCTGAGGAGACATGAATGTATATACACAAATATGTCTATCTGGAAATGGGAAATTTTAAGTAAAAAGTTTGTAAGATTTCCCTAAGATATTTTAAATATTTATTACTGATCTCATAAATTGGTGCAAGAAACTAATATAGGTCTTTGCTTTGTAGTGGAAAACAAAACATGTTTCAGAAATTGCAACCTAAAAGATCACAGAGATTTTCTTTTTTCTTCTTATTTTGAGACTGAGTCTCACTCTGCCACCCAGGCTGGAGTGCAGTGGCACAATCTCTGTTCACTGTAACCTCTGCCTCCTGAGTTCAAGTGATTCTCCTGCCTCAGCCTCCTGAGCAGCTGGGATTATAGGCACATGCCCCCACGTCCAGCTAATTTTTGTGCTTTTAGTAGATGTCGGGTTTCACCATGTTGGTCAGGCTGGTCTCGAACTCCTGACCTTGTGATACACCTGCCTTGGCTTCCCAGAGTGCTGGAATCACAGGTGTGAGCCATTGTGCCCAGCCAAGATCACAGAGATTTTCTATTAACTTGATGCCAGAGGAGTTAGGATAGCAGGTTATCACAGGAGAAAAATTAAAAAAAAAAACGCACAAGGGAAACCAGTTTTTCTCTATATGTCACATATTTTTATTACAGTTCCTGCTGCATCTTCAGAAGAAGAAAATCTCCAGCATGAAGACAAGAAGTGATCCATTTTGTATCCATGTGTTTTTAAGAAAGCTGTTTAAAGTCGTGATGGCTGCAAGAGCAAAAACATTTTTATTTCCCTTCTTTTGGAATAATTGAGCCAATATGTTAACACTTAAAAGTGTTACCTCATGGATAGTACCAGAACTGTATTTGAGGATTAAACCACAGATAACAAAAGAGTGCAGGAAAATCTGGGAGGGAAGGAAGCCAAGAAAGTCAGCTGGGACCGACTCTTCTTTTGAATTAGCAGTTACCCTTCAGTTGCTTTTTATTCAAATATTTGTCTAGTTCCTCTTCAGAGCTGTTTAGTGCACTCTCTCCTGCACAGGAGTATGCAGCAGGATTTCCCATCCCAGATCAGACCACTGGTGCATGCAGCGGGTATGCTAACATTGGCAACCTTCCAATAATGAGGCATCAAGGCAAACCATCAACAAAGCATATTGCCAATTATGTGAGGCTGTGAACAGGGTTATGCAGGAGAATGGTGCAGGCAGGTTGGGGTGGGGAGACCAGGCGGGTGGGAATGAACAGTTTAGAGTTACGCATAAAATTCTGCTGAAGAACTCACTTACCCATTTCTCCACTAAATCTCCCCTAAGCTTTTCACAAAGATCAAATAAAGTTAGTTTGTTAAATATCTATTTTGTAAAACCTGTCTCTGAGTTGAGGGCAATGAGAGGAAGCAAAGCCAGGCTAGCTCTGTAAATCCTGTTAGAAGGGTAAATCCTGCTAAATCTTTTCCACACCTCTCCTCTCTGGTCCCTGGGTGACATGTTTTGGAGTCTTGTAAAGTGAGCTACATGTAACAAAGGGGACCGTGCCACCTAGTTTGCTTCAAAGTTCTGATCATACCTGTTGTCCTGAAGGCATGATTAGTAGCAACATCCCTTTATTCTCAAAGTGTTCTAGTTTGGACAATAAATCCTGTAGTTACTCTAGCTATAACCAGAACTCAACCTCAGGCAACTGAATATACAAGGAAATATCCTAAGTATTTTTAAAACTTTTAGAAATACTCATCCCTACTCTGTAACTGTTAGGGATGGGGGTTTAAATAAATCTTTCAAATTTGACTATTCTGATTAACTGCTTTATGAGGAATAACTCTAAGAATGCAACCTTCAAAGAGATTAGGAACCTCCTGTCTTTTAGAGGAACCAGGCCAGAATTGGCCAAAAAAACAAAACAAAACAAAAAAAAAAATCACCTTGATGTTGGTTGTTTTCCCTTTGCTTTAATAGCATTTTGACTTTTGAGGAATGTCAAAGTTACACTTGAGATCACAGGTCCATGACAGAGCAAATGGTCGCAACTCCTGCGGAATCCTTTACTTCTCTTAGAGGAACATCCAAAATGCGGTGGTCTTGGCAACGAGTACAAAGAAAAAGACCCCCCAGGACAAAACTCCTCAGAACTCTGGGCTTGCTCAAGGCTTTATTTGCATTAGGGCTGGTTGGAGGGAAGTGCACATCGGGCTTTTCTTCCGAACACCCACGTTCTCAGTGAATACTTTCCTCTTGAGCCACAATTAGATTGCCTGATTATTTCTGAGTTTCATTTCTTATTGGACCATCAAACCTAACTGGGATTTCAAAGCCATAGGATTATCACATAAGAAAGACCCCAATTTTGGTCTGTGAAATATAACGTCTGGCAGATTTTAATTGGGATAAGTTTATCAGTCTAATTTATGGCAGAAGTCTCATGATTAAATGCTTAATAAGGCGAAGCAGATCAAAACAAATATATAGTACCACATTTGCTTATAGCTTGGGTCTATTTTTAGAACACACAACTACTAAAGCACAGGGACTGAGCATTAGCATAGAATCTCTGTTTTAGCGTGACAACAGGATGTTGCAGGGACTATGGAAAAATGGAGACTATGTCACTCATCAAAAAGGAGCAGCCAGAGTCAGCTTCAGCCATCTGTTAACTTATGAAAATGGGAATCCTTGTCACGGAAATTTTACTTTTGTTTTCAAAAGAAGTAAAAATCTGTATTCTTATATAAAATTACCTGCATACCATTGGGACTGGAGCTGTCTTCTTTAATCCCCAGGATTTCTTTGGGACAACCATTTTTCTATCCCTACTTACCATCGCTATCCTCCAAGTGTATTCCTTTGAAGCACAAGTCTGAAGAATATTTTATCCATTCTCCTGTCATCCTCCAGTCACTGCCTTTGTTTGCTGAAGGAACATGTTAGCACATGGCCTAGTGTCTGCCACACAATTTTGAGATACCAAACACTAATATAGATGGTTCCTTCAACACTGTGGCCCCACAGTCTCTTGGCCGCCATAAACTCCATGACATGTCTTCCACTCCACCTTAGTAACTCACTTCTGGGGTCATTCCTATACCTTGTCAATGCCACTGCCTTCAGTTTCAAACATCCCACTCTCTGGCTACCACTTCCTAACTTCCAGTTGATTCCCAATAATAATCAGACTCCAATTCAAGCTTCTCAGGGTTATAAAATCCACTGATGGCTCTTGCCAAGTTTAGCTATAATGATCCATTGCACATACCCTCATCTCCCTGACCCACCCACGCCATCATATTCTCTGGGTCTTAAAAAAATAAATCCTGCAAAATCCATATTTATACATACTCTACACCTAAACCAAGTAGCTGAATGTGGCTGAAGAAAACACTCAATTGTGTGGTATAAATGGTCTCACTTGAAATTCATGACTCTAAACCTTAAGTGCATTTTCATGCTTTCCTTTCCTCTCGCATCCACCCTCTCGCTCGCTCCCAGAAAATAAGTTTGCATCATTTTCTTTCTCTTCAAGCCTCTAACACTTCCATCTCCTCTTTCAGACTCAGGTGATGATCTTGATTTTTATTTTACTAGGTAAACATAATCAGTAAGAAAGAGCCTCATATTCTTCACCAAAGATCTATCAACTCACTTGCATTTGTACCTTTGTACTAGGCCTGTTACAACAGATAAACTGTTATTGTTCCAACCTAGCGCTGTGGGTTTCATCCCCTCTCATCTATTTGAGGACAGCCTCCTACTATTTCATTCTGCTATCTCATTCTCTACTCCTCTTAACACATAAATATGTTGTCCCTCCTGTTACTAGCCACCCTCCAAACTTTGTCTCAGTATATTCCTACATACTAGCCTCTTCCTCTGCTTTCACAAGAAAACCTCCTAAAAAATGTTTTCCGTACTGGCTGTCTCTGTTTTCTTACCTTCCTTTCTATATTGAACCCAACTCAATCCGACTTTCTTCAAGATATGCTTATGAGACAAATTCAATTCTATGACCCACATTTGTGTCTTCTGACTTGGAGGGCAGGAGGTATTACAGCTATAGAGTACTTTATAAATTCTGTGTTCCTAATCTCATTTGAGCTTGACAGTAACTCCATGAGGTAAACAAGGGAAGAGTTAATCTTTCCTTAAGGCAAATGAGAAGAAAGAGACAGGGGAGGTTATATCACTTGCTAAAATTAGGTGGTAAGTAGTGTCTGCATCACCAGTAATTGAATTCTCCAACACCTCCAGAAAGATGAAGTAAAGAAAGCATAGATTTGTTGTTGTTATTGACATTCATGAAGTCTGAAATTTTAAGCAGAAAAGGTCCTCGAAAATTATTGCCGTCAGTAGAACACGAGTGAAGCTATTGACTGGCCTAAGGTCACACAGGCATTTCGTGGTAGAACATGGACCTCAGGTTTCCTGACTGCTGGCACATACTCTGTCTCAGATACCACGTCTAAGACTAGAAAATTCAGCACCACCAGCAGCAAACAGTGAACATACACTCGATATGCAGAGAATTGTTCAAAATCCCAACAACAACACAGCAACAGCAGTTACCACCAAACGGCTAACGTTCTCAAAATGGGGTCTAAGGCTCAGTGACATCAGAATCTTAATTGCTGCAAAAATGGTAACTCTTGGGTCCCACCCCATCTGTGCAGTATCAGATTCTTAGGACACGATGGTTAGGAATTTACATAAAAATCTAAAGTGAGAAGTTACTTTAACTAACTTGTTCAGCTGATTCTTATACACTCTTAATGTTGAGCACCATTATGTGACTAGGAATGGGCAAACACACTCAGCGCAAATTTCAATTTATAATTTCATCTTCAAAAGGAAGATGTCATGTGCTTTGATTTTTCATTAATGAGAAAAAAAGCAGAAGGAATCCAGCTGTCTCTCCTTAATTAGCTCTTAGAGCTCCATTCACTTTTGTTTTCTTTCTCAGTTGAGCATCTTTTTAGTGTTGGGTACTGTAGTGGTACAAACCTCAAAACAAGCTGTTCAGTGTGTCTGCTGCTGGGAGTGAGGAAAATGACCCGCCAGTAAGTCATTCTAGAAACTCACATTCCGTAAATGCTAGGGATGAAGGAGGTTCATTCACCTCTGCCTCTCAGCAAGGGTGGGGCCTCTAAGTCAGCGTGAGAGTATCTATGGAGCAGTCGGCAGGCTAGCCTTGTGATGAATAGTTGGGAGCAGAGGCCACGCAAGGATCCATCTCTGCAAGTAATTTATATTTGTGGACACACATAGAGACTGCCTACTCTAGAAATTTTATAGGGCTGGATGTTTCAACATCTCTGCAAACTTAGTGATACACGGAACGTTTCGGGATATGATATCCCTTGAAGCCCAGTCTTCTTGTTCCTAGCTCCTTCTTCCTCTAGTTAAACTTAATAAATATGGAGGCAGATCTCTTGCCCGGACCCACATCAAACACTGGTGTCACAGTTTTAGCTTGGATGAAACCTTGATGTCGAAAAAATAGGACCATGACATTATCTTATATACCAAAGAACTAGTGAAATGAGAGCTATATCTTTTGCAAGGTAAGAGTGAAAATGTTTACAAATAACTAGCAGAATATTCAAACCACTATCATTCTCGTATTCCTAGCCAATTGGGGAAAATAAATGCTTAAGGGCTGAATTATCCCATCATTTCCTGTGCATCAATAATAGCTCCCAAGCTAGATTGTGAAAATCTTGAGGGTTTTATTTCTTATAAGACTTTTATATCCCTATCAAGCCTAGTTCAGAATTAAATATATGACAAAAATGAAAGTACTGCTTGATGATTAATTGGCAAAACTAATCGGCTGTTTATTATTTTATTTTCAGTATATAGATGATGTGAGCATAATACTAAAACAAAACAAAACAACAGAACAAAAAGGGAACAAATCCAGGCAAGGTCAAGTCAAAGATTCAATTCAATTCAAACCAAATCTATTCCAGCAAACTTTGCTTGGATACCAAGAGTACCAGGGGCTGTTTCTCTTCTGTGTATATATGCCCTTACCTCCACGTGTGTTATAGAGAAGGAGCCCAGGAACTCAGGAGAGAAATATAGGTGATTATGCTTTATTGCAGCATTTTCTAATTGAAGATGCTGCAATTATGAAGAGAGATCCCTCTCTTCACAGTTCATGCATGACTTTTGCCAGGGCCATGTGAACAATGGTTGTGCAGCTTGGTCCCTGCATTAGGGTGCCTGAATGAGTGGGTGGGTAGGACTGCAATTTAGCATGGATTCAGTACCAGTCCATGCTCCCTGCTGCAGGCCTGCTTCTACCAGGAGAACAAGCAGCGTGCCCATTTCTAATTTGTATAACGTACTTTATGGACCATTGTAGTCCTGACCTTAGTGACTTTAATACTTCGTCTTGACTAGGAATCCATGCCCTTTTGAGTAGCTTACTTACCACCTGTGCCTGTTGTTTAGACTATATGCTAACTGGGTTTTCTGTTTCATTCTTACCAATGTATAAGCTTGCTGATTTACATTAGCACATATAGTTTCTGCAGGAGGCAGGCCCTAGTTTGACTGGATTGCTGTAGAATCTCATCTCTACAGATCTGAGAAAGTGGGGCTAATGTTCTGGTTATACAAATGGAAACAGCCTACATTTTTTCATGAACCGGGATAAATTTAATTAGTTTGTAACATCAGACTTGCACATCAGGCTTTGAAAATGTTCATATACTTAAAGGACATATTCTTAATTTTGCACCACATATCTCTAAAACAGAGAACGGTTCAACGTCTAGTGAACTTTAGATTTTGAAAGAAACACAGGTAGCATTTGCCCATGTTGTTCTGACTCAGTTTCACATAACATTGCCAGTTTTGCATAAAGTCCAGAATAAGAAAGGGCTCTACCAAGGGCTGAAGTTTTTATGAAAGCTTCTTGGCTAATCGTGCCATATAATCTAGCATGAACTCCATAGACACACCTAATAAAAATGATGTGTGGAGCCTATGGGAGGTCCTGAGAAAAATCCCCTCATAGACCCTGAGGATTTTAGAGCAAAGCCATACATTTTGCAGATAACTTCTAAAAAAAAAATTTTTTTTAATAGCTCCTGTCTTGTTACAAGGTCCTGCTAGAAACTGAACACTTTTTCCATGTGACACCAAGTTTCTATGGATCCTAGGTTGCCTATCATGGACTGGGTGTTATCTGACCCACCAGGCTGTTAAACTGGGAGTATGCAGTGGTCTTCCATTAAGTAGAAGATCAGCCTCAAGCAGGTTTAGAAAGCCCAGGTAAGTTGCCTGAACAAGTGGCCCAGATTCACATGGTACCTTGTTATTAGCTAAACTGCATCCCTCAAAACTCCATATAGGAAAGCCTTAAGCTTCAGTGCCTCAGAAAGTGATTGTATTTGGATATAAAGACTTTAGAAAAAATTAAGTTAAAAAAAGGCTACACAGTGGACTTTCATTCAATCTTAGTGGTGTCTTTATAAGGAGATGAAATTTGGACATACAAGGAGACACCAGGGATGAACGTGCACATGGGAAAGACCGTGTAGGGACCCAGCAAGACGAAGGTCATCTATAGGCCAAGGAGAAAGGCCTCAGGAGAAACCAACCTTGCCACCACTTTTGTCTTGGACTTCTTGCCTCCAGAACTGTGAGAACATCAATTTCTGTTATTCTTAAACAACAGAAATTCTGTTGTTTATACAGCCTGCAGTATTTTGTTTTCTAGGCAGCCCTAGAAAACAAACATATACCTCTTCCAGCTTCATTGTCTAAAACACCACCTCTTTATTTTCTCACAGCTCTGTGCATCAGAAATCCAAGTAGGCTTGATTGGGTTCTCTGCTTAGTATCTCCCAAGGTGAAAATCAGTTTGCCAGCTGGGCTGGGCTTTTATCTGAAGGCTTTAGAGCAGAATAACTTGTGAGCTCTTTCAGGGTGTTGGGAGTATCCTGTTCTTTACACTAGGTCTGAAGCTCACATTTTTCTGTAGCTGTTAGCAAGGAAGCCTCTCTGCTCCTAGAGGCCACCACAGTCCTTTTTACATGGTCCCCTCCATCTTCAAAGCCAGCGATGGCACAAATCAGACCTGGATAATCTCCCTTTTGTCATGCACTTGTGATATGATATCACTCTCATGATTAAGGAACTATAACCATGCCAATAATATTATATCACAAGTGCTACCCACACTCAAAAGAGAGGGGATTATAAGTGGCAAGGGCCATTAAAGCTCATTCCCAGAATTCCGTCTACTACATTAGTGTCCCGGAAGCATACTGGGTTGGAAATCCTCTCAATGAACAGTCCATCTTGTGGCTGTTCACTTTGTCTGAAGAAGATATGGCCAAATTATGGATCTTGACTGATGCATGGAGAGTCTAATGGTTTGGCCAAGTGGTCAAGAACTTGGAAGAAATAAGAAAATCCAGGGAAGAGGGGTGTGGATAGAACTCTCCGAATGAGCACAAAGTTGGAAGATTTATGTGTTCTGTGTGCATGTTGAACAAAGGAAACCATTGAAGAAGAGGCACTCTAATCAGGTGGTCATGATGACCTTTCTGTGGATACGTCAGCCTCTTTACCCTGCCATCCCAATCCTTGCTCGAAAAGATGATAAATGAATCGTCTATAGCAGTAGGAATAGAGTGGATGCATGAGCTCAAAATTACCTATTTTTCTCACAAAAACTGATCTAGCTATATTTTCTGCTGGATTTAACCAGGTAGGGCACCAACTACAAGTCCCAAATATGGTGTCCCTCCCTTTGGAAACTAGCCAGCCCCTTGGTGTCAGGTAGATTACTTTGAACTTTTCCCATCATGGAAAGTGCTTTCATTTTTCAGAAATACACTTTGGATTTGCCTCACCTACCTGCAATGCTCTTTTACCATCTCTCCATGGACTTTATTTATTGTCATGGTATTCTCCACATCGTTTCTGACCAAGGACTCATCTTACAGTGAAGGGCTGTAGCCATCCTTTCAGCCAATGGGATTTGCTAGTTTTACCATATATGCTGTAATCCAGAGCAGTTGGCCTTGTGAAATATCGGAATGGACCACTGAACACCCAGGTATCATGCAGACTGAGTCAAAACTTGGGGCTAGGACAGTATCCTGTAAAATACAATATATGTTGTAAACCAGTGACCAATAAATGGTGTCATTTTTCTCATAAGCAGAATACAGGCAAAAGAACCACGGGATGGAGATGGGAGAGGGTTCTTTCTGTGATACGTTGACAACATTTTTGCTTCTATTTACAGCGACTTTTAGCTTTGCCGGTTTAGAAGCCTTCTCCCAAAGGATGAATTCTTCCACAAGGGGACGCAAGGGTCCCACTGAGCTGAAAACTGGGACTGCCACCTGGCCATTTTGAACTTCTCATGCCATTGAAACAACAGAGGGTTATTATACTGGTTGGGGTGATTTTTTCTGATTATCTATAGGAATTTTAGATTACTTATATATGATGGAGGGATGAGTATATCTGAATCTAGGATTCTCTAGAAAGTCTCTTGTTAATCCCATGTCCTATTGAATGTTAATGGAAACTGTAGAATTCAGCACTAGTGGGACTATTAATGGTTCACCCTTTCGTGATAAAGGTTTGGGTCACCTGCCAGGTAAAGAATGAAAACAAATGAATGAGAAGATGTGTCAATGTTAATATATTTGTTTTGTAGAAATTTGATTCTTCCTTGTGTGTGACATTTAGACATGAAGGCTGATGGGCAATGCTAATGTCAGTCGACACGTTAAATCTTGGGGAAGCTTAATTTCTTCTTAATTATAAAATTAACTTTTAGAAATAATATAAATAAAGGACCCAATATTTTATTCCTTCTCCCAGGTGGGAGGTCTTTTACGAAACATTCATTATATGAATTTATCACTATGTGTTCCCAAGTTATTGTACGGACATTTACATCGCTATGATTTAAGTACAAGACAATACAAGTAAAAGACTCAGTATTTTCTTTCTGTTCCCTAGTAGGATGTCTTGTTCCACCCCGGGGTAAACACACTCCACGTTGAAGATCACTGATGTAGGCTGTGGATGATTGTATGCATCAGCTGGTGAGAGGAATGATTTCAGGGATGCCTGAAAGGTCTCCCTGTCCACAATAATGTCTGACCTTCTGAATGTCTGATGTAAAATTATACATTTCCAGACTCAGATCTATGTACACATTAAAATCATTTAGCATCGCTGGTAACTGACCAAATATAGCACTAAGTTAGTTTCTCAGACTATTTCCCCTGATATATGTTGTTGAAGTTGGGGGGTGGAAAGAAGAATGTGTGTGCAGTGACCTGGTGAAAAGGGCTTCAGCAAGGGAAATTGGACAAATGGTTCCTATTCAGCGCTCTCTTTGTTGTGCTACAAAATTTTGCATATTTGTCTCATTAAATCTGCTGAATAACTCTATGAATTAATATTATCTGCACTTTACACATGAGATATCTGAGTTTCAAGAAATTAAGTCACTTGCCCAAACTCATACAGCTTGTACATAGAAGAATTGCTGCAAACCCAGATCTGTCCTATCTTAAAACAGATGTTCTTTATACTGTGCTATCTAAATACAAAGGCAAACTTTATTCACTTCATTGACTTTGTTTCTGATTATTGTAATTTTTTTCTTTATTAGAGAGAAAAAGAGAGTCCAGATTCTCAGAGACAAGTTTGCAAATAGAAACAGATTTTTGCTGTTGTTGTTTTATTTTATTTTTGTAAATATCTTGCTTTTCAATCATAAAATAAGCTTGAATTAAATTGTTACGGAAGCTCAGAAGAAGAATAGGGGGATATTTTCATCTGAAAGCTGAATCACCCACTGATTCGAGATTTGGGAAAGCCAGGCCTTCTGCCTCACTTAGCTAGGATTCTTCCGCTCTGGCACAGAAAGTAAACTTTTCATCCAAGACAGGCCTGGCCCTGCTTCATCCATTCCCCATTTCTTTCCCTGGAAGGAGGGTGCAGACAGAGATTGTCCAGTGAGGACTCCTGTAAGGAGGAGGTTGTCCAGGCTCACCTTGCAGGCCAGAAAATAGTTCTTCCTTCCCAACCTGCAAGTTTAGTGGTCCTAATACCTGGTATTAGTCAGAAGTCTGGGCATTAGCTGTCACCTCTGTCATGGCACCATCTGCATTGCCTCAGTTTCCCTGAGCTAGAACACCAAGTTTGGTTAGACACTGTAGCTATGTGACCCTCTTTCCTATCGGATGCTTGCCCTCTTGAATCTAGACATTAGGATGAAGACCCTGCAAACTATTAAAAGACTTGAAACTGGCTGGGCGCTGTGGCTCACTCCTGTAATCCCAGCACTTTGGGAGGTCGAGGCAGGTGGATCATGAGGTCAAGAGATAGAGACAATCCTGGCCAACATGGTGAAACCTCTTCTCTACTAAAAATGCAAAAATTAGCTGGGCGTGGTGGCAGGCGCCTGTAGTCCCAGCTATTCAGGAGGCTGAGGCAGGAGAATTGCTTGAACCTGGGAGGCAGAGGTTGCAGTTAGCCGAGATAGGGCCACTGCACTCTAGCCTGGCGCCTGGCGATGGAGCAAGACTCTGTCTCAAAAACAAATAAATAAATAAACAAAAATAAATAAATAAAAAGACTTGAAACTATTCACAATATGAATATTATTATGATGAATTTACCATGATGTGTTCCCAAGTTATTGTACAACTATTTACACTGCTATGATCGAGGCACAGGCCAAGCAGGTGTGCCAAAGCCCTGCCTGGTATTTAATTGACAGTATTTTGCATATCTGCATGGTAACATTCTCACTTACCCAAGGTAACATGTTGGGACTACATTTAAAAAACAAAAACAACAGTGCAGATTTACTACAAATTCAACAAAAACAAATGCGTTCAGATTCCATAGCCTCACATGACAAAAGCATGGTGTTCTCTACTACGTTGTGTTGGAATGTGACATATTTGGAGTGGATGATTTTTTTAATAATATTTTAGATAGATAAATGTAAGATAACTATTTTAACCAAATATCTGTGGAACTCCTGATAACCCTGTGCAGAAGACTCTCACTGGAGCAATACAGTTTAAAAAAAAATCATGTCGTGACAGCACAGATCAAACAACAGGTCTACTGCTTGCTGGCTGTAAGACCTGGGGCAACTTGCTTAACCTTGTGGGACTTTAGTGGCCTCATCTATAAATCTGTGATAACCAAACCTTCTCACGATGATGTGAGATTTTTATCAAAACTAGCCGAGGTTGCACCGTGACAGGCAAATTGCGGGTACCCAATGACTGAGTTCTCTGCCCACCGCTTGCTGTACGTACACAAAAACACACATGTGCTCAAGCATGAGAATCGAATGCTTCCCAAGACACTGAGTTTGTCTCTGAAACCTAGTTTTTCAGCCCTAAGATAAGAAACAGTGCTGTTCTGTGTTAACAAAGCTACTTTATATTCCGAACTGACTACTTTTTCCTCTACAGGATAATTACTATCCAAGGAATGTATGGGAGGTGGGTATTATCACCTGTCTATCCAGAACAGAACAGAAATGGGTCTGCAGGGCTGAAGATCCTAATGAAGAGAAACCTTCTATACACATCGGAAGCTGTGGGAATTCCTCTCTGCAGCGTGCTCGGAGGCCACTGG
Organism: Cebus imitator; assembly: GCF_001604975.1. Lineage (NCBI taxonomy): Eukaryota > Metazoa > Chordata > Mammalia > Primates > Cebidae > Cebus > Cebus imitator. The sequence goes on along the minus strand of NW_016107465.1, from coordinate 5,196,629 downwards.
AGCTGCGCATGTGGCAGGTGAGACGCGGAAGAAGAAGCGTCTATCAGGTAATTGAGGCTGGAGGCAAGATGGAGAATTCGGAAGCTCCCCCCACCATCCCTTCTCCTTTTAAGGTAATTTTGTCATTTTGAAAAATATCAGGTGCATGAGGTGCTTTTGCTATATAATAAAACCACCTCCAAATTTAGTGGCTTAAAATAATAAACACTCATTAGGTTTATGATTGTGGGGGTTGGCAGATTGGGCTGGGGTTACTTCTTGTCTCAGCTGGGTTTATCAATGCGTGTGCAGTTAGCTATTGGGTTGGCTGGGAGCTGGCTGGACTAAGGCGGCCTCAGCTGGGATGGCATGTCTTTGTTTCACATGGTCTTTCATCCTCCAACAGGCTGCTTCTTTACAGGACAGCTAGGCAGGATGGCGAAAGGGGGAGGGAGGAGAGGAAGAGGAGGAGGAGGAGGGGAGAGAGAGAGAGAGAGAGAGAGAGAAAGCAGAAGCATTTTTTGAGGCTGAGTGTTTGGAAACAGCACTCTGACATGTCCGTGGCATTCTACCTTCTGGCCAAAGCAAGTACAAGGCAAGTTCAGATTCAAGGGAGAAAGAGATTCTTCCTCTGCCTAGGATGTGATATCAAGTCACAGTGCGTAGTGATTTGACGTAGGGAAGGGTGAAGGATTATAGCCACTTTTGCAATCTACCACACCCTGGGAGTTCCAAATTGCAAACTGCTTGGGGGTCGCTGGAATGACTAATGTGAGAGGCAAGATTCAGCATAAGAAGAAAATGTACCAGGCAATTGAGACTGATGGCAGACAGCATTCAGAAGGCATTTTTAAACATCCCTTCCTCTCTTTGCTGTAAGGTGATTGTGTCATTTTGGCAAACATCAGAAAGATATCTGCACAAGAGGTGTTTTGAGGAAGGAACACTTCCTGGCCTGGCATGATTGTGTGGACAGTGGCCAGACCACCTCATCCCTTCCAGCCACCTTAGCTGTCTTTGCTGATCGCTATAGGATTCCTGCAGCCACAGCAATCAGAAGCGATGAGGGAGAAGGGTCGCTCATGTGGCTTGGCTGGGGTGCAGCACAGCCGGCCTCAATCATGCTTCTTAAATGTTTCCTCTCAAGCTTTTAAGGGTCTGAGAGAGCTGAATGCACAGGAATCCAAACATGCCTAAGACCAACTTGTTCAAAATTGGCTCAGGACAGGAAGAAAGAAAACAAAAGACAGGATGAGGATAATGATCTGCTTCAAATCATGTTTGGTTTCAAAAGCCATCTTTTTCTCTCCCCCTGCCCAGATGCCTCTGGCTTCAAAATGCTCCTTTCTTTGGGTATTGTGGCTCCCCCCTTGGTGGGGACCTTGGGGCTGGGCCTGCTCTGTGGCTGCCTAAGCTGGAAGGAAGGCACAGACTGTGACCAGGTACTACTGCTATCCTTAGAGAATATTTTATCCATCATTTTTATCTGTGGTCAGTCAAGGAGAGAAGAGGCTTTGAATTTTATTCACAGGAACCGAGAAAAGGAAAAGAACAGCAGCCTTTTTTCTAGGTGCTTTTCTTTCTTAAAGGTTTTCTATTTTTCTCTCTTGACCCAGACCAAGACTGCAGTGAGGTTAAAACAGATGTGGCATTTCTCATCCTGTAGCACCTCACTTCTTCCTTAGCCCCTTTTCCCCTCCCTCTAATACAGAGTTAGATGCATTCAATCTAGGGATATATGCGAGGGAATTAGTGCCAACGGCTGGATCCTGTGCATTTGTGCTAAATGAGAATAACCCGATGCCTTTGAACATTTATTTTTGTTCATCTGACAGCAACCAGAGAGGCGCAGGGACAAGCTGCAAGATGGCATTGCCCTCTGCCTTCTGGTCCAAGGTGAAGCACTATTACAGCACAGCCTGGATGATGCTAGAGGGCTTAAAGAAATGCCATTGAACTACTCTCAGGCAATCGATTGGGATATTAGGGTTTTCGGTTTTCCAATACTTGGCTCTTTACAATCCAATTCTATAAAGATTTATGTAGCATGGGGGGGGCATAGTGGAGGATGCAGTGCATATAGTTTTGAAGCTGTCAGTCAAGAAAGGAGGCCAATTGATGCCTTTGAAGTGCTGGTACCTCTCTGCTAGAGTACTTCCAGGAATATAAAGGTCTGCCGAATGTCATCGTTCTAAGACTTTCAGAGAAGATTGGACTCAGTTCACAAGTACTCATCCAGCACTTACTGTAGGTCAGGCCCTGAGCACTTTACAAATATGGACTCAATTCATCTCCATAATTCAGGTCTTATTCTCCCTGTCTTATAGATGAGGAGACTGAGCCGGGGAAAGTTTTAATAGCTTGTCCAAGAGGGCACAGAGCTTGCAATGGTCAGAGGCAGGACGGGAGCCCTGCAATCTGACTCCAGAGTCCATATTCTCAGCCACTATGCTGTGCTGCCTGTCATATTCATTAAAGCTCTTTGGCCTAACCAGACTCTCCATTTTCCTCTGGGTTGTTAGTTTTAAAGAAGCTAGGAGCAAGAAGCAAAGGGAAGAGAGAGGGCTAACATCTCCATGCTAGATGCCGTGCTTTATTGTTTATAGTTAGCTCATTTCATTCCCAGAACTGTGCTTCTGAGGTATTCTTACCCACAACATAGATACGGCAACACAGAGGCCCAGGGAGGTTAAGTGGCTTCATGAATGACACATAGCTAAGAAGGAACAGTGCTGGAATGTGGGCTCAGCTTTCCTGGATTCCATAGTTCTTGACTCCCTCTGTCTGCTTGAGTTAGCTAATCTTCCAGCAGCTTCCAAGAGCTAAAAATACACCTCCTGTCTTCTGATCTCTGGATTGTCCATCCAGTTCTCATCCTACTTTGTACTCAGGAAAATAGAAGGTTTGATATTTTGAAGCTGTATAAAACCCAGTCATGCAAAAAGTTTCAAAGTCTCTGTTTTTCATCAAAATATGACTTCATAAATGTCTAAGTGTGTCAAATGTGCTCTTCTTTTTGGCTCTTGAAATGCCAATATGAGCTATTCATGGATTCACCTATTAGGTGACAATAAAGTCACCTCCAAGCACTTTTCTTTACATGATGATGGGAAGACTAGAAAAATAGGGATTTCAATGTGCATCTCAGGTCTAGGCTACTTATGCATGTATCAGAGTGACAGAACAATCAAACCACTCTGTCCATGGAATCTCACCTTGTACAAAACCTGAATGGGCGTCTTGCAGTTTCCTTAACTAGAGAACCTGGTGTGCTTGTGAGAGACTCCATCACCACTAATGGAAAGCACACTCAGAGAGGGCTATGGCAGCACTGTCACATGGAAAGAAGAGCCTAGAAAGCTTCAGAGGTGTTCCAGCAACTGGCAGGTCCTCCAATGCAATTTCCTTGACAGAGCAGACCACTTGAGGGGCTAGAATACATGTCATAAGTCAATGTTTTAAAGCTCTCACAAAATAAAATAAGACACATTAACATAAGTAAAACAACAAAACTTTCTTTCCACATTGCAGCTCATGAGTATTCTCAAGGATCTTATTTTAATATTGACCTCCATCTATAAAACAGAGGGACCAAGTAATATCAGCCTGTTTTACAGATAAGGGAACTCTGAAGCTCAGAGAAGTTAAGTGCCTTGCTTGAGATTTAACAGCTAGGAAGAGATGAAGCCAAGGCCTGGCTCCAGGTCTTCTGACTTCAAATTCAGCAATCTCTCCGAGATAGCCTAATATTTTTTACTATATGACCTATAAAATCATGCTAGCAATAAAGAAGCATAGTGAAATCACAGTTTGACTACTAAATAACTTTAGGTTATTATAAAACACAAATGCAAAAATAATTGCTAACTCTTTTGTGTTCTTACGATGAGCTAAATGCTTTATGCACGCACTTCTCCATTCATTCACTTGACCTCATGGACACCTGTTACGATGTTTTGCAAGGCGGCAGTTATTACTTGCTTTATTTTTTAGTTGAGACTGGGACTCAGCAGGAAGTAAAATGACATCCCCAAAGTTACACAGCCAGTAAGCCACAGAACCAGGACCCAAACCCACGTCTCACAACTCCCAAATCTCTAACCTAAACCACTTCACATAGACACAAATCATCTAGAATTACCAACTATTTTCATTTTTATTTCTTTATTTTTAAAATTTTTGAGATGGAGTCTCGCTCTGTACAATGTCTGGCTTTGAGCCATCATGTCTGGTTTCTATAGCTTATTCCTGGTGAAAAACAAGATAGAAATATACATTTTGCCCCCACACAACCTGTTGCTGGTTGGCTATTGCATATTCCTCCTGGTATGCTAATAATTTCTACTACATTTGGATCTGTGTCAAGAAATAAATTCTAGTAATTGCATTTTTACAACGTTAATTATTTTACAAAACATTTTCTATGTGAACTCTGTCAGTGCTCAATAAATAATCATAATAGTAATTACCATGACATATTTGACACCTATGGAAATGAGGAGCTCTTATCTCAGCCCAGAGCCAGGCAGGGCATCTGCATAAAGATACAGTGAAGGAGGTTTTCTCCTCAGGGACTCTGTCACTTTCCTTGGGTCTAACTCACAGCTCTTGCTGACACCTCTGGCATGTGTAAATTTCCATAGAAATGTGGCAATGCTGGGAGATCTGACGGTGAAAGTCTGGTATATTGAACGGGCTTGTCTTGGTCTGTTCGAGCTGCTATAACAAGGTGCCAGGGACTTGGTAGCTTATAAACAACAGAAATTAATTTCTCACAGTTCTGGAACTGGGAAGTTCAAGATCAAGGTGCCAACAGCTTTGGTGTCTGGTGAGGGCCCACTTTCTGGTTCATCGATGGCACCTTCTCACTGTGTCCTCACATAGTGAAAGGGAGAAACTAGAGCTCTAGGGTCTCTTCTACAGAAGGACATGGATTCTATTCATGAGGGATCTGCTCTCATTACCTAATCACCTTCCAAAGGTCCCACTTTCTAATATCATCACCTGGTGGAGGTTCGGAATTTAACATGAATTCTGGGGGGACACAAACATTCAAACCACAGTAGGACTTAATACCATTAGCTAAGTAAGTCTAGAGAGTAAAGGCAAAGACGAGAACCAGACATCCCCATCTGAGGAAGGAGGATGGCCTTGAGATGCTATGATCCTCTTCTCACCGAATAGTACCAGAAGCCATGAAGTTTCCTAGAGTAGAAGCTCAGGTGTCTGCCTTGTCTCCTTCCTCTTCTACATCACTAATCAACTGCTGTATTTTCCAACTCTCTGAAGCAGATGCAGTCACCTATATCCACTTGGCCCACCCTGGAGGTCAACCCACAGCTTTGTGGACAGTTATCTAGTGGCTTCTGACCTCAAGCTCCTGCATCTTGTTGCTGCAGAGTTCCCTGTGGCATGGAAATGGCCAGGAAGAGAACCAGTTAGGGGCAGGAGTTGGTGGATAGACAGCCCAGCTTTCTAGGTGTGGGCTACAGTCAGTTGCCTACAGCAGATACTTTATTAATACAGCATTCCTCGACTTTATTGCATTCCTTGTTTCTCTTCCATACTTCCTCATTGTACTGCAAGAATCACCTATCAAATAAACCACACGTATGTAAATCTTTTTCTCAGGTACATGGGGACATAAGAGAGGGGATCAAAACTTCAATGACCTTCCTACTCTTGGGTGATTCTGTCTTATTTTCATCATTCCTTTTGCTGGTTTAGGTGGCCCCTGGCTTTTCTCTACCTTGCAATGGCAATGATCTTTCTCAAATGCAAATATGTTACTGACACTCCCACATGTAGAGCCACTCATTGACTCTTGCTCCCAGGAAAAAGTCTCAATGCCTTGGACTCAGCAGGGGTTGTTGGGGGTGTCAAAGACCCTTCACGATGAGTCTACTCTGTACCCCCCAGCCTCCTCACTCGATACTCACCTCTCCGTAACTTGCTCCAGCTCATTGAACCACCAGCTCTACTTTTTTTTTCATCAGGGCTTTTATGCAGGATGTTCCTTCTGTCTGGGGTTCCTTTCTCATTTCCTCTCCCTCACTCTGGCCCCTCCTCCCCATCTTTGCTATCTCACTCCCACTTGTCCTTCAGGTGTCCAATCCAATGTTACTCCACTAGCAAATGAAGTTCTTCCATTCCTCTCAAATCTGGATGAGGTGTCTTATCACATCACATAGCCCCTGTCCCAACCCATTTCACATGGCTCATGGCTCTATGCAATTATAGTCTATTAGCCTGTCTTTCTCACCGATCAGAGTATGAACTTCTTGAGGACGAGACATGTCTTTTCATCTGTGAATTCCTAGGATTTCATAATTGACCTGTGGTATGTGTTTATAAAATGCTTGTCAAAAAAATGCTATTGGAATTTATGTTTTGTTGATGACGGATGTGGTTGAATCCTTTCCCCTGTTTATTTCCCTGGTGTATGTATATATATACGTTTTCTTCTGCAAATGGTCTGCAGGGCCATTTTGTTATTTGTTTTCTATTTTGCAGTGGTGATAGAACATCACACAGGGAATCCCCCCCATTGGATCAGATGTGGTTCAGTCCTCACTGGTAGACACCTGCATGAAGCCCTCAGGTTAAAAAAAAACTCACTCAAATCTTCCTCAGTGAACCAGGGAGAGTGGACACACCCGCATCCCACCCTGGGCAGTCCCACCTCAGCTACCAGCAAGACAAATCTATTTCCTACATGATGGCAGGATCATCTTCCACCCTTGTTAGGGACATTTCACAGAATTATTAAATCTCTGAAACTCTCTGCTAGTTGCCTGTACATGTGTTCCAGCTTTGGGGTTTTAGTTTCTTGCTCTAAAATTCATCATCAGCTCTTGAGTGAAGCACCAATTTAATGTGCAAGTTTGGCCAAAATGGTGGACTTTGAAGGAGTAATGAATAGCTGCAGATTTTCCAGTTCTCACAGCTTTAAAGTGGGCCTGACTCAGGCTCATGACAAACTCCCGAAGAAGGTGCGGCTGCACATCCTCCATGCCTTAGTCCTACTCCTTATCATCACAAGTGGCCTCTGAAGAGCTCTTACGGGTCCTGGGTGCAGAAAGCTGAAAGCTTTCCCAGGCAGCCTCTGCAGAGTAGCAACTTCTTAGTTCTCAAGATTTCAGTGTTAAAGTTTCCAACACATTCTTCAGGTTTCTTTCACTTTTCAGGGAACCTGCTAAGGGAAGGCCCCAGGATGCTGCTGGGTCCTTTTATTAAATGACAAAAACACATGTAAAGTCCCCAGTATCATGCCTGAGGCTTTAGTATGTTCTCCATGAATATTACCGTCTTCCATTCCTCTTGCTGTTGCCCGATTCAGTGATGAAATCCCTCTGCCAAGGGACAATCACCACCGTGGCTGCCATGCCCACAGAATCCAATCAAAGCTGGGCCTTCTAGAAACTTACCCAGAGTTGCAGTATCATTCAGAAGGATGACGGGGTGAAGGGAACCAAAGTGAAATTCTGAACTGTTAGTACATTTTCAATTATAATACTGTTAGTAACAATGGTAGCAGTTACCATAACAGTTACACTAGATATGTGGAACAAGCTGGAAGCCACTTGTGTGATCTCTGTTCTTCACGACACCTTTGCAAAGCTGTTGTACCTGTTGCATATTGACTCCATTTTATATGTTAATGTCAACCAAATAGTTCGAAATGACGAGGGTATAGTGAATAAATAGTGACATTTCTCTCTTGCCCGCCACTGCTCTCAAAGTCCCTCTGTCAACAGGTCATGTTCTCACCCCCTGAGAAACATCTTGACCAACCCATGGTTTCCAAGTCCTTTTCAGATATTCAAAAAGCCTTGTTGTTGGGTTTTAAGAAGTCCAAATAATCCAAGTCAAACTCCAGTCTCTCTGCAAACAGAAGTTTTCTTCTTTGCCTAAACCCAGACCAAACTTAGGCTCTGGAGGGTACAGTGGGGAAAAGCCTCTGCTTGGTTTGCTCCTTCAGCACTTGTACTTCCCATTTCTCTGGGGTCAAAACAGTGAGAAGGAATGAGAGGTAGAATGTGAGCACCATGTAATGGGACTGGTGTTTGTGACTCTCTCTTGGCTGTTAAATGCCCTCCAAGTTAATGTCTTGGCTGTTAAGGCATAGAGCCAGAGTCTAATGATGGATGTAGGGCTGTGGAGGGTTCTTTATGGCCTCCTCCCTAACACCCCTTAACTCTTTTATTTCCTCCAACTTCCCCTCCTCCAGCCTTCTGCCAACTCTGCCTTAACCTTCCCCCATCCCTCCCCTTTGCTCTCGGACTTCTGACCTGTGCTCTCTGACTCAGGAGGTGGATACTGCAGCTGTCTACTTACAACTCTCCCTCTCAGCCTATGTATAGACTATTGACTCACCTGGCAGGTAACCACTGTTAACATGTGGCCCTAGGCAAGAGTACAAACAAAAAGTTCATGACTTTTAAATATTTAGGAATGTTTAAACGTTGTCAGTCAAGCTAAAAATAATTTAACAGAATGAGTTCTATGCTCATTCCCTAACTACTGCACCTTCATGCTCATCTAAAAGGCCAGACAGGATTGTACGTAGAATTCTCACACTGTGGAGAATTCCAGGCTAGATGCTGGCTCCAAGACAGCCCTCAGCCCACTGTCCGTCTCTCTTCTCTCTATCCCCTGGCTGTCCCCAGGGGTCTTGTGCATATGCATGCGGACACCCTTTTCCTCACATATGCCAACAAAAAGCTGGCCCTTGAGCATCCCCTGGGCCTAATAAAGATGGGGTCTATCCTTGGAAACTGGCTTTACTTGAAGCCATTTGAGAATGGAATTCTGGAGTCCCAGTTAACCAAGCCATGGTCTAGGAGAAGACACAGTCTTTAGGTGGCCATGGCCCTAAGGTAGGCATGTCCCCTGGCCTCATAAACCATTTCTTTGGAAGAGAGGAACATGACTGAAGGAAGGTAGTAATTCCTCTTGTTCTGGTCTAAGGGAGCTGCTGCTGTTGGGCATGGGCCTTTCAAGGCAATTCACATCCCTCTACCTTCCAAGAATTCACTCAGCCTGGGGAAAACTCAAGTGCTAAGCTCCGGAAGGGCAGGGTACTCCCGAGAAGATGTTTGCTCTTATATTCTGACAGCTGTATGGGCAGACCAATGCCATGAGATCTGTCTCCTTACTGACAATCCAGATTCCCCTAAGTGCATTTTCAGGGAGCCCTTCTCACTGGTGAAAGGAAGCAATTTATACTTACTGTTGTATCCTCAGTGCCTTGAACTGTGCTTGAAACATGAGAGGGACCCAGTCCATATTCGTCAAATAACTGAAGGTGTGGAAAACATTCTGTTCTCCTCCTGGAGAATCTCCTGCTAGAACAACAATGTTCTTCAATGATGCCCCACTCCCACCCTACTCTGATCAGTGTCCTCAGTGTCCTAGGCTTCTCTTATTTGGGAAGCCATTTTTTAAGCCATCCCTCAGTTCTGCATGGATGGGCAGTGTGAGGTATTCCCCTCTTTGGGCGTTAGCTAGAATTGGAAGACAACCAAAAAGTTCCATTTAACATGTCCAGGTACCTTGCAGAGTCCATGCAGCTTCAGCGGCAGAGAATAGACTGGAACCCAGAGCTGACTGATCCCACAAGACATTCATTTTCATTATGCCAGGCCGCACCCGGGGCCCCATTTTAACAAGATGGGCAGGGCCCGGTTTGGGAGCCTGCGTCAGCACACTGCCAATCACACAGCGGCCGGGGGCTGCCTGCGTTCTCACTGCCCGGAATTGAATCACTGCCGCTTGACACACAACTGTTCCCGCATCTCATTTGGCGGCTGCTTTATGTCCATTGTCAGACGCTGGCCTCAGGAGACTCTGGGGAGCGCCCCCAGCTAGTTCGAAAGTTCAGTCAAATGGTTGCACAGATTACTTGGGACTGCGCCTGTGATTCAGCTGTGCAGTGATTTGTACAATTAGAACAGCTTTCTTGCCCGCGGCCTTCGAAGAACAATTACAAAAACAAATAGCAGCAGCAGTAGCAGCAGTCATAACAGCAGAGGGAAAAAAAGGCACCAAACAAGACAAAGGCCACCTCCCCGGCCCGTGCCCTGTGGCAGCACACATCACTCAGTGGAAGGCAATGCTGCTTTTCTTTCTTTCTTTTTCTTTTCTTTTTTTTTTTTTTTTTTGACAGGCAGTCTTGCTCAGTCGCCCAGGCTGGAGTGCAGCGGTGCAATCTCTGCTCACTGCAACCGGCTTCAAGTGATTCTCCTGCCTCAGCCTCCCAATTAATCATCCTGCCACCGCACCCGATTAATTATTGTATTTTTGGTGGAGACAAGTTTCACTTTCTTGGTCAGGCTGGTCTCAAACTCCCGACCTCCTGATCCACCGGCTTCAGCCTCCTGAAGTGCTGGGATTACAGGCATGAGTCACCATGCCCGCCACAATGCTTTTTTCATCCCGAGCCTCAGAGAGTCAGCTTCATCAAGAAAAATAGCAGTTAGCTTCCCATGTAATTACCACGACAGACACCCATTATTTCATAACTCTTTAGAAATGAATACACCAGTAAGAGTCTCTCCCTGGAAATTTCTCCTGTTGATGGTTGGATGACCAGTGCAAGCCAGCAGGCTGTTGAAAGTCAGGCTGTCAGCATGGGTATTGGAATGTGGCTGCAATCTGCGCTGCCCCTCTGAGTTCTGCCTTACCTGCTTGGCTCTTACCTTCAGGCACTAATGTTTTCCCCGGCCCTAAGCCTGCCAGCCAGTTGCTTTTCTAACATTGATGCCTTCCAATTCCTTTTGTTTTTCAGAGGAAGTTGCCTTATTGTCCTACTATGCCCGAGTGAAGACGATTCCCAGATAATTTGATAATATCCAATACTGGTGTGGTGCAGTACAATGTAGCCAGCCCATGTGGAAGATCTCCTCATTCTCATCTTGTAGAAGCAAGAGAGGAGGTGGACAAGAGGGCAAATACAAAATCTACAACTGGCAGGAACTCAAGCTCTTTCAATACCAAAGTTTTCGCTAGTATTACTATATCAGTTGCAGGGTGGAGAGGAGATTCTCCAATTTCTCATGCTACAACATATTTTACCAAAAACTTAAGTCGTGTTCAAGGGAAACACACACACACACACACACACACACACACTGCATGTTTATAGTGGAAAAATTAAAACACAAAAATAGAAAATAGAAGAAAAATCATCCAGCATCTCAGTAGGCAGCGATAACCTCTGTTAGTATTTTGCTATCTGTGCCTGACCCTCTTTTTGTCTAAGTATACATAATTTCAAAATTGGTATCATACTACAAATACTCTTTCAGCTTGCTTTCCATTTAGTGTTTTTTAATGCACATCTTCCTCATGTCCATACCTACAGAAATTCCTCTGTGATCAACTTGTGATTAACACAATTCAAAGAACGAAGAAAGCTAAGTATTGGAGCTAAAGCATATCAATTCTACCCACCACAAATAGAAAACATTAGGAGTCACTGTTATGGTGTTCATCTGGGTTTGTAAACAAGCTAAGTTTCCAAACCAGCTTTTAGAAAGCAGTGCATTCACATGTAGAGGAGGGGCTCTACAGTGTTCATCTGGCCCCTCACAGGCTGCCTTTTATCCCATCGTATGGGAATATTGTAGTTTCAGTAATCCCCTGTTTTGGGTATTTTTGTGATCATCAATGGTTCTAGGATGGACACCCTTCTTCATACAATTTGGCTTCTTTTCTGGTTATTCTAGGCCAGTGTTGCTGAACTGTAGTTAGCAGTAGGGATTAGAAGCTTTTTATTTCAGCTGGGCGCAGTAGCTCATGCCTGCAATCCCAGGGGAGGCCAAGGCGGGTGGGTCACCTGAGGTCAGGAGTTTGAGACCAGTCTTACCAACATGGTGAAACCCCATCTCTACTAAAAATACAAAAATTAGTTGGGTGTGGTGGCGGACATCTGTAGTTCCATCTGCTGGGGAGGCTGAGGTGGGAGAATCACTTGGAACCGGGAGGCGGAGGTTGCAGTGAGCCACGATTGCACCATTGCACTCCAGCCTGGGTGACAGAGGGAGACTCTATCTCACAAAACAACAACAATAAAAAAGAAGATTTTAATTCCTAGGTGAGCAGCCAGGAGGAGGGATACCCCAGTAAGGCAGTGCCCCCCTTGGGGCCCTAGCTCCTGAGGCCCTTTCCTCCAAAGCTCTCTCATTGTCATCAGCTCTGGGAGTTCCATGATAAGGTACACGTTGCTTTGGATTAAGTCTTTGTCCTCCATGAAAAAACAACTAACTCATGAAGAAGGCATCTCCCGGGAGTAGGTTTTGACACAGGGATCTCCCTTTATTTTTCTCATGTTGGTATTTGTAATTGTTCATCAGTCATAGAGAAGCCATGGAGAAAAGTCATTATAAATATGGGCTCTGGAGCCAGCCTGTTTGGATTTGATTCCAGCTTCCACTTACTAGTAGGGGCAGCCTTGGTCCAGTTATTTAATGCTACCATGTTTCAGTCTCCTTATCTATATAATTAACACAGTTATATTACCTAATATCACAGACATGTTGTGAAGACCAAATGGAAAATACCTAACAGGGTGCCCTGAACATAGATATTTACTCAATAAATGTTACTTATTATCTTCCTAACTGGACTACAGTCACTCAAAGTCAGTGGCCATTCATTGGCTTGGAGGCTATAGTTGCTATGTCCAGATTCCCTTAGCACTCTCTACTCCTCTGTGTGTTGGCCCCTTCTGAGGACAAGCATCTGCCTGAGGGCTTTCTCCGTCCTCTGGAGTATTCCCAGAGTTTACTCAGTGCAGGCTGGGAGTCCGTGTCCTGTGAGCTTCCTGGACCAAATGATAATGGGGATCATCCTCACGACCCAGGGAGGACAAATCGGAGACATGCTCTACAGTGCATTCCAGAGGTCCCAGCAGATGGAGCTCCAGTTGCCCTGATAACCTGCTCATGACGCTGGCTACATCAGCGTCCTTTGGTGTCTCACTTCACCTTTTCCTCACCAATGGGAGAACCAGTGCAACACCTCCCAAGGAAGCTTGGAAGACACAAGCTAAATCCATGTATTATAATTCTCTAAATATGCCACATAAAACAGACAACAAAAACACAGTGTTAATCACCTTGTGGTTTATCAATCTGTATTGATTTAATAAATTGCCCCCAAGAAAGTGCAGCTGGAACACGTAGCTCCCTTCTTGTTTCTGGGACTTCACCAGTGAGCACTTTGCTTCATTAGCTTTATCAACTGAGAAGCACAAGGTTCATCCTGGGGAGAAAAATAATTCCCTGGATAACCATCCTTACTCTTTTTGTGATCCTATGGTGGATCTCTGAGGACAGATTTGAATTCAGGGATTACAAACTCACCTGGCGTCATAAGCCAAAGAAGTGAAGGGAGCGGATTTGAAACTGCATGGATAGAAGTATCTATGTAACGAAGTGGGTGGTGTCTCAGCTCCAGCCACTGTCTGCCATGACGGATGAAGGCCCATCACACCCAGATCTGTCTCTTGTTATTTCTGAATGTATACTTCTGTATCAACTAGACTTATTTGAAATTATTGACAATGAATTCAGCCTTTTCATAAACATGTTAGGCATAAATTGCACTCATCAGTGGCCTTTCAACAAGTTATCTCTGCCTTAAGCAATTACCCAAGTTCAGCTTTGCAGCCACAAAAACTAATTTAAATGATAAATAAGGCCACAGCACCTGTCCCTGGTTTCCATAAGGCTCAGAGAAGCTGCCTTTACCAGGATCCTCCCTCATTTCAAGCCTCAACCCCCTTCACAGTATGTGGTGTGGCTGAGTTCATTTGCCTCCCAAGCAGACACTGATCTAGAATTATGCGTGGAGGTTTCATTTCCAGATCTCATGTAAAATTGATTTTCATAATTCTCTCAGTTCCTGCCTGTCTATACTTATCTTTCCTCATTAACCATTTTATTTCCACATCTGAACTGCTACTGTCCCACGTCTGGGAAGCAAAGACTGCAGGCAGCTTTTAACTAGGAATTGGCAAAATGCATTCTAGAAACCTGAGCTACTGATCTCAGGGCCTACCTCGCTGTGCCCTTTAAAAACGCTAGTGCAGCACCAAAACAACCCAACTGAAAAAGCCTAAAGTTTCATTATAAATAATCAAATCAAATGATGGAGAATATTGTTCTAGTGAGAGAAATTTAGGTGCCTTTGAACTCACAGTGGCTCTTTGCTAAAATTTGATAAACTTTTTTAATTGTGTAAAGGATGCTTTACACTTAAATGAAAGGCTTCACCCAGGCACCCTGCTCTGAAGTGACTCTTTCCCTGGGAACAGTTCCATTCTGCCTGGATTTTGAAACATTCCCTAATTAAGTTGGGCCCCATCCACCTACGGCTTACATCTTTCCAGTTGCTCTCTCCTGAAATTCGCCCTAGGTGCCAGCCTATTAAGCCTCTGCTGTTATTCCTGTTTACATGGGTCAAGTGGAAGGTTCTGCAAATGAAAGTCATCATTTAGTTGGGGTTCACAAGGCTATCTTCTGTTTGGGCTTTTTTTTTTTTTTGTCATTTTTCTGTGGATTGGAGAGAGGCTTATTTTCCCCTTTGCTTTTTAATTAAACTACAGGTTTGGCACGGCTACCACAGGGTTCACGCTATGCTTTGTCAAAAAGGAGGTGATGAGACACTGGGAGTCTCAGGCTCCAACAATGTCCTGAACCAACCTGAAGCCATGCCTGAACACCATGTTTGGCAGAAGAGTTTGTGAGGAGGTATGTTTCATGCTTCTGCAGAATTATTTGCTTTCTTACTGGTGCATATTTTTAATGCTGTGCCTTTCTGCTTGCTTGCTTGCTTTTTTTCTTTCTTTCTTTCTTTCTTCTTTCTTTCTTTCCTTTCTTTTTTTTTCTCTTTCTTTTCTTCCTTCTTTCTTTCTCTTTCCTTCCTTCCTTTTTCCTCCCTCTCTTTCTTTTTCATTCTTTCTTTTCCCTCCCTCCCAATCCCTTCCTTCCTTCCTTTCTTTTCTTCCTTCCTTCCTTTCTTTTCTTTTCTTTTTCTTTTTCTTTCTTTCTCTCTCTCTCTTTCTTTCTTTCTTTCTTCTTTTTCTTTCTTCTTTTTGCTTCTTTCTCTCTTTTTTTTCAAATGCATTTTAAAATGAACTCTATATAGTACTTCCATATAAATAAACACAGCTGTCTTTTCGGAAATGGGTGGGAAAAAATGTACAACTCTCCTCTAGTCCTCCACTGAGCCTCATGGGGCACCTAGATCACCATGGAGCTGGTTAGACATGCAGAATCAAGGTCCCTACCTCTGTCCTCTAGCATCATAGTTTGTGGTTTAATAATATCCCCAAGTGATTCCCATGTCCATTAAGGTCTGAGAAACAACAGTCTAAGGCTTTGCAAAGTACTAGTAGAAAACTCTGATCTTGGGCTTATCTCATTGGTCTAATAAAGAGAATCCCGATTACTGGATGCAAACATTGTTTATTCAATGTCTCCAAAATAAGATCCAAAATGTGATAGTTGCATGAGCCTATATTGAAAATTGAAGTTAATTAAACTTTATTTTCTTTGGTATACTTTGAGATAACTGGAAATAATATTGTATATCGACTTGGGAGTTGTGGCTATGACTGGGATATGACAGCAATTATTCATGGCTTTCTCAGACAGCATGTGCCTTTGACAGGCCGTGGGCCCCCTGAGTGGACATAGCTACACTTCCTGGAAGCACCCTCAACTGATGGGATTACATGTATTTTGGCTGGTCTTTGGTTCCAGAATAACTTTTGGCAAACTGGGTCATTACACTTGATTTACTCATGATAATATGTATTAAATGCCTGGGTGAAATTTTTACCAATATTTGAGGTGACCAAAATATCATTTAGCCTCACATTGTCTCAGGGTGTATGTCTATAATAAGGTGACCAACCTGCCTCTGTTTGCCCTGGACTTTCTTGGTTTTAGCACTGAAACTTCCTTACCCCAAGAAGCCCCCCAGTCCTTGGAAAACAAGGACAATTGGTCATCCTAGCTTATCAACAAGAGCAGAAATGTTTAATTATCCTAAACTGTGGACATCATATTGATGGAAATGGTGATGTAGGCTCCAAGTTGTGTTATTTTCTTCAATGCCCAAGTATATGAATTTTTTAAAGTAGCTTAATGATATTGTTTCAACATTCATTTCTTAGATAGCAGTTGCAAATTATTCTAAGATATGAAACAGGTGTTTCTGCATGGTCCGCCAGATAGAATGAAGAAAAATGTCCTCCCAGATTACCCTCCAGATGACGTACCCAGTGGTTTGTATTTTCAAATGAAAAATACGCTCAATCAAATAGTTGACAGGATTCCATCTGGCCTGACTGTAATATCCAGAGTTGAAATGGAAGCCTCTATGTTGTTTCTAGGTTCAGGCAAAAACCTCACAATGTTTCGTGAAGCAATTAAAACAGGTGTGTGTCATCCACACCGGCTGCCTCTGCAAACAGTTAGCAACCCATACTCATGGTCCGGAAAATTACTTTTAGTGTGGGTCTGTGCAAGAGCAAACAAATGCTTTGGCAAGGCATGCTTTTATGGCCAACATCATCTTAATATGGGATTCAGGATTTCCTTTATAGAATAGTCACTTTGTGTATTGTCAATGACAAATTTTCCATCCAAAAATCCTCTAATTTAGTGCTTTCAGATCTGGTTCTCATCTTCTCATAGCTTTAATGTAGTCTGAGTTCTAGTAACATAGTAACGTTACAACATTCTTGCCTTATACAGACAAGGGGGATGGCCAGAATGTGAAAGGCCAGGCTTTAGAAAACTCAAAAAGATTTTAAAAAATGAAATGTCATTTACAATTTCAACTCTAAAAATAAGATCAGTGGAAACTTGAGATCTTTTAGGTCAGTGAATATCAAACCTGGTTAGTCTGCCCAAAATACCTGGAAAGCCTGAAAAAGCATTGGCGCTGGATCATAAGCCACAGATTCTGATTTAGTTAATGCAGAGTGAGGCCTCAGCATGAAGTTTTTAAAAACTTACCAGTTGATTCTAATGTGCCTTAGGCACTTATATAATAAACTTTAGTCTTTTTTATTCTCTAACCAATTTGGTCTTATTTATTTTTTTCTTCTTTCCTTTTTCCATTCATTTCTACTTAGTATCTTTCTATAAATTGATTGATTCATTGATCCATTCTTTCATTTACTCCTCTTGCTTATTTCAGGCATTGTACAATAAAACTTACAATGAAAGAGAAGAAAACTCTGGGGCAAAACAAACAAACACACACACACCTTGGTTTTCCTTTTATTAAAAAAAAACAAAAACAACGATTAGATCCAAGGATATAATTCCAAGAAAAATCATAATTATAAACTTTCCCTGAGCTTAAATGTAAATTCTGATAATACATTTCACTTCTTCTACTCAGATATACCAATGGGATATGTAATTTTTTA
>NW_016107465.1:5143972-5179167 GCF_001604975.1 Cebus imitator | reverse complement strand
TTGAGACGGAGTCTTGCTCTGTCGCCAGGCTGGAGTGCAGTGGCGCAATCTCGGCTCACTGCAACCTCCGCCTCCTGGGTTCAAGTGATTCTTCCGCCTCAGCCTCCCGAATAGCTGGGACTACAGGCGCATGCCACCACACCCGGCTAATTTTTGTATTTTTAGTAGAGATGGGGTTTCATCATGGCGAGAATTTCTAAGTAATTTAATAACCAATAAATTAGGGTCAACTTTGACTTCTGAATATAAGCTTGTGCTAATTTTTTACTCATGTTTATTAAATGTCAGTTCAATTACTAACATGTAGAGAAGTCATCAAACACAGGGTAATTCATGCTTTTTGTAATTATAGATGATACTGAATGCTGTGGGAGAAAATTTGTTCCTCATTAACAATTCTGCCATTTTGAAATTGCAGAACATTCTTAAATCTAAACTGTTGCACTTAGAGATCTGTGCATGAATGTCCACAGTAATGGGAGGAATGCTAGACTGGGGGGCCCAGTGAGTCCTACCCAAATCATCTTCCTCTAAAGTAAATTTAATCATGTTTTATCCTTATTTGGTGGTAGTCCAATTTTAGTGTGTTTCCACTTCACTTGGAGGGCTTGGGCAGACTGAGCCCTGCCTAGAATTTCTCATTCCATAGGTTAGTGCAGGAGGCTGAAGAATACGGGGACCACACTTTGAGAACCACTGCCCTACATTTGCACCTCTGTAGGCCTCCTGTTTTCTTGTGCCCTTTTCCTTAAGGTGGGGGTCTATGGCCCAGCAGCATTGATGCCACCAGGGAGCTTAGAGAGTCAGAATCTCTGGGTCTACTCCAGAGCTGCTGAGTCACAATCTGAATTTTAACAAGAACCCTGGGTGATTTCTATACTCATTAAAGTTTGAGGGACGCTGGTCTAAGTCCAAATCCTTAACACAAGGAGCAGAGCTCTTCAATATCTGACACCAAACCACCTCTCTCAAACCATCTTCTGCCAGTTTCCTTTCATCTCTAACATACAAGTCCGCTGCTCCTTGATCAGTCTATGCTCTTGCGGTGCTAAGGTTTTATAAATGTCTTTCTCTGCTGGTGCTGACGTTCCGCTTTCTTTGATAAAGTTAAGCCATCCTTCAAGATATAGCTCAGATTACCTCTTCCATAGAACTGCTCACTGAGCATAGGCTATGTGCTCAATAAATGTTTTTGAATGACTAGGTCAATGATTGTGACACTTTAAGTCACTTAACTTTTTTTTTTTTTTTAGTTTCTGTTTACTCATCTGTAAAAGGAGGGCTGTGAATTACAGTCTTGAGCTGTCCCTCTCCATTAAATGTACTGCTCTTTATACAATTCCAGATTATTTAAAAATTCCTACAAATATTTATTGAGTAAATGCTGGATTCTGGGCATGTGGCTATAGACAGGACGATGGTCGTGGACTCTACCATGTGGCCTTTACAAGCTGGTGGTAGACACAGTTTATAGACATCACTTTATATAAAACCAACTTATTTTTTCAGTTGGTTAAGTGTTAATCAAAGGATATGAAAGGTGTTATGGCTCATATAAGAGGGGAAGTTACCAGTGGAAAAATTCCAGCTCTTTTTGCATTATTTGCACTAATGCTTTATTAACCCAAAACAGAAGACAGTTCATTAACTTTGTGTATATCGTTCCTAGAATATATCATCATAGTTCCAGGAAAACTATAAGCTAAGAAGGTAGCTAAATTTATAGGTTTTAGACATGGGCTAGCTAGTTTAGAATCTTCTCTGTGATTCTTATCCCTAATATGTCTTTTCAAGTGAAAGAGCTTTGAATGCAGCAAGCAATCTAGAAACTATACTAAATACATGTGGTAATTACAGAGTTATCGTGTGCAATTCCAGGGGATAGAGAGAGATGTGGCCTGCTTCTAAGTAGTGTGGCTGAGTGAAGGTAACAGTGAATCAAGCAGCAGGAATGCAGAGTTCTGGTCCTGAGCCTACCATGGAAAACTATGAGGCCAGGGCCTTGGTTTTCTCAATTTGTAAAATAATGAAGATGTATTGATGCCTTGTAAACTAAAATATCTTCCTCTGGACTTAAAAAGCTGCCAGCCCTTGTGTCAGGCAGTGATGATTTTCAGAGAACACAATTGGGTATTTCCTTGATGGTACAACTATTCATTCCTGAATCACTTGAGTAAATTAAATTGTCTCTTCCCATTCCCCCACAACTGTCCCTCTCAGCTGATGGGATTGGAAGAGTCTGAATGTATAAGATGGGGGTTGAGCCTTGGCAACAGCGACACTGGCACAGACTGTGGTGAAACAGAGCAGGAAGAATCCCTCCTTCCTTCGATATGTTCTTCATTTTCAGTACAAGCTCGGCTAAGCTGCCATTCAGCAGTTGCAGGAAGAGATATATCATCTGAAGAAGCGGAGCCAAATATTTGATTTGGATGATTATGCTGCAGGTGTCTCATCAGAACTGCAGTGCCTAGATTACTAATTACTTTTTCTCAACATAGTGCCTCTTGCAGGGAACACAGAGTATGGCAGGAAACAAGAGCGATGGCTCTAATAAATGAGGCCCTGGACAGCTGATGCCAGGGGCTGGCTGGAGAAGCAGAAACTGCCAAGACAATGCAATCAGTGGACAGAGGGGAGGATGAGCCCTATCAGTTAGGCTCGAAGAAGCGATGATGGAGCTATCTGTGGCTCAAGGAAAACAACTATCGTTTATAGAGGTGAGCCAGAAATGGCTGCTCATGCCCACAGGGCCCCTTCGGGCAGATGCTTGCATATTATACAGAATGCTTCTGTTTTCACGTACCTTTTAGTATCTGGTGGCAGGAGAGAGTTAATGCAACTTACCAAGCTGCCTAGCTCTTCTGCAGTAATAATAGAGTTTCACGTCTTTAGTCATTTTGCAGCATGTAAAGGGCATTTACTCATTATTTTGTCTCAGCCTCCCAACCAAGTAGGAGATATTTAGTCGTCCTGATTTTGACAAAGGAAAATTAGAAAAGCTTAGTGAGGGTAAGTGATTCGTGCAAGGTCACAGGGCAAGGGAATGTTAGGACCCGGTCCACGTCCTTCAGATCTGAATCCCAGGACCCTTCCCAATCTGCCATCTTGACTCACTCAAGCTGTAAGAAGGTCTCCTCAGCTCATCTGCTTAGCATGCGGTGTAAACGAGATTACAGCCTGGAAGTTCATTCCCATGGTGGCCTGTTTGATTTCCAGCTTCTAGGTCCATAGATCACATTAGTCTCTCTAGAGCTCTGTCTTTATGAAATTGCTATGGATGAGTAGAAACCTGTGGCTGCTTCTAGAATAAATGGTTAAAAAACAATCTAAACATTGATGATGTCCACTTTGATATCTTTAACCCAGATTCCTTTTTGGAGATTCAAATATGCATACCTAGCTACCTACTGGACTCATCTCCTACATAATTAACCAATGCAAAGCTGCAACCATCTTTTTCCCCCAAGGTCCCAAACATGTCCCTCTCCTTTTCTCTATGTGAACGGCACTGCCATTCATCAGTTTTCTTAAGATGGAAGCCTGATATTCTTATTATTTCCTCTCCCTCAGTTTACCTTTTGTATCTTAACAGATAGACCAGCTTCATTGGTGTGTGACCAGTGTAATCCCAAAGGGCCCTGTGCTCAGAAGGACCTTGTTCTTGGGGTTTAATGCACTTTACTTGCTGTCTTGAAATTCATAATAATTTTTTTTGAATTTGTGTTTTGTAAGTGAAGACCAATAGGACAGTGAAGCACTTACTGAGGCTTGAAGACTCAGCCCATGGAGGGTCCCCCATTTCCCCTGCCGTCCTGCCTCCCCAAGATGAACTCTCAGCTGCCAAGTCTCCTGCATTGGCCCAGTGGCTATGGCTTCCTTGACTTCAGGTGGGGATGCGGGTGCGTGTATACACTCACCTGCTGAGTGATGGAACCGGGCCCTGAGTCCTTTAAGAATATTACTGTGCTCAAGGAAGCACAATGTAAAACAGCAGATACAATATGCTGTGATGGGTTGAGAGTGAGACTACAAAAAAGGAAAAATGCTTTTTAACAAGTGGCCCTGCATTTTTGTTTGCACTGAGCCCTGCAAATTAGGAAGCTTGCCTTGCCAACCAATTATAAAATCTTAATGATTTTATCTACCTGACTCCCCATAACTAAAACAAACACGAAAAAACAAAAACCCTCTTAAATATGGCAATTTCCCTCCACTTTTTGTTGACACTTTTCTAGTTCAGAAATGATCCTTTTACAAAGATGATTCCAAAAGTCTCCACTGGTCTTCTGGTCTTCATTCTTGCTCCCTCCTCCAGCATGTAAAGGACATTTATGTTCAAAGTGGTTAAAACGGGAGTAGTGAGACAGAGGCTCACCTCTATAAATCATAGGTGTTTTCTCTTTTGTTTGATGTGGCCACAGTCATCTTCCTAAATAGCAGCTCCTATTCTATCATCACTGCAAAATGACCATAATACCTATCCCAAATAGCTCTCTATTGATCTTGGGATAAATTTCAAACTCCTTAACAAGTTTTGCAAGGTCCTTTATAAGTTTTTTTTTTTTACTGCTACCTGTTGATGGCCAATTTTATGTGTCAATTGGACCAGGTCATGATACTCAGATATTTGGACAAGCATGTATCATGATATTGCTGTGAAGGGTTTCTGAAAAGATGAGATTAACATAAATCAGTAGACCGGACTAAAACTGATTGCCCTCTATAAAGTGGGCAAGTCATAAAGTGGAGTTATTAAGAGAAAAAACTGAGGTCCTCTGAGGAAGGTAGAATTGAGCCTTTGGACTCAAGTTGCAATATCAACTCTTCCCTCGGTGTCTAGCCTGCTAGCCAGACTCACTGCATTTAGACTTGCCAGCCCCCACAATCACATAAGCCAGTTTCTTAAAGCGCTCATTCACTTCTCTCTGTGTATACACAGAGTATTGGTTTTCTTTCTCTCTAAAACCCTGATTAACACACTACCTCTCCTGCCTCTGTCTCTCTACTCCCATCTTAACCAATTGGAATTGTCGTAAGTTCTTTGAAAGTACCATGTCTCTCTCATCCAGGAAATTTGCCATTTTGTTTTTTTATGAGTGGAATAAATTTCTGCATTATTCTCCATCTTATTAATAATTACCCCCAAATCTAGGTTACAGGACCCTCTTAGATTCTCCCAATCACTATACATTACCCTCTCCTTTAACATTATATTGTATTTGACCATTTTCTTGACTATCTCCTCCACTGGACTCTGTGCTGTATAAAGACAGGGACCATGTCTGTGTTTTTTTAGGCTTTAATCCCCAACGTAATACAGTAAGTCCCTGGCTCATACAAGGAACTCTTGGATGAATAAACAAATTGAATACATGAATTCGTTAAAAGGGGCATAAGTTTGTATTGTTAGGAAGAATAACAAGTTCACACAACATGTGGCATTAATATGGCCTTGGACTCCATGATCTCATAGGCTCTTCTAACTAGGTGTTGTTTTGAGGAGATATTGGCAGGCTGATGATGCTGGTTTAAATTTCAACCTGATAAAAAAATAAATTGATCCTATACTAATTGCCTTATCTCTTTTAAGGCCTGAAGATAGACTTGAGACAACATTAAAGGATTAGGCTGTATTTGATGGTCTGTGAGGGATATTACTAATAAGTAAGAATCAAATCTCTAATATTTTCTTTGTACCTGGGGTATTCCATTATGGATCAAAGAGACTTCACAAAACACAAAAAAATGACTGTATTTTCCAGGGAGATAAAGAAGTCTACAAACAGGAGGAAAAGGAAAATCCAAAGCACTCGGTTTAGTGCCTGCAGTACATTGTGACAAGCCTGACACTTAATCAGCTATTCTCCTATAATAAAAGAAACATCCATGCTGATAAGGGCCATAGCACTCACCAACATGCTAATGATGGTTATTTCAGGTTAGTACACAACCACTCAGGGAAGGTGAACTATTTGCCACACATTCTTCTTGATCCAAAAAGAAGGGGCTGTTTCCCAGGAGTTGTCCTGGAGCCATTTTCTTAGAAATTCTTGACACATGGGAATAGGTTATTGCTGAACTGTAACAGCCCCTTTAGAAAGAAAGCTTCCCTCTAAAATATAATTTCCAGCCCCTGGAGGTGGGTTCTGGGCCTCCCAGAGTTTGTCCCTGATCTTACCTCTTGGCTGTGGTATAACTGGAATGACGTGGTCAGTGGCTTGTGTGATGCAAGGTAATGTGGCGTTCAATGGCAATATCTTTCCTCCTCCTCATATGCTGCTGTTCTGTGACTGCCCAACTCTTGCTCTGTAATAAGTAGGTTTGCTACTTCTGCTGATGGAGCTGCAAAGGCAATCGTCCCCTCTCTGAGACCTGAGCCTCCCTCCCCACCCATACTTGACCCCACTGGCTGCCTGGCAGAGGCAGGGGGCAGGTTGCACTGTGTAATAAATTCTTTCCACTGCTGAGCTGAGGGATAACAGATGGATAGGTTTCCTCGTGCAATTTCCACTTCACTTGGTTTGGGTATAAAATAGCAGAAGGGTGGTTTCTTCTTGTGCAATTTTCAAACAGATGAAACCAGAGGGAGGGTTTGTTAGGCTGGGAGGAAAGTGAGGGACTCGACTGTCCTTTAGAGAGAGCCAAATGAACAGGATGCCCTGAAAACCCTGTGAAAGATTCAGGCTTGTTTTTTACTGCTAGCGAGCAGTCAGTTCTTCCATCCAAAGCCGCCTGCTCATCCCTACCAGGCATGGCAAAGGAAACGATCACGGGGAGACCAGACAGTCTGTTGTTCATGTTGTTATAGTGTTATGGTGATTGCAGTACAAATTCTCAGGGTGGAAAAAAAGGTATAATGACAGATTGTGTGATTATACCCATACTTATAATTAAGCTGTTACAATACAGACAACCGCCTGCTCTCTAATGTTACCAACAGAAACCTCTTTGCTTGGAAAGGAAAGTGACTCACTGGCAATTAGAAGGAGTTCCCTACAGGACTTCATTTTCAAATCTTATGAACACTCCAGTAGGAAGACGTGTGGCTCACTCGAGTTACAGGGAAAAGTACAGACATTCAGGAGTGGCCACCTGGTCTCCAGGTATAGGATGTGGTACTGGTTGGGCAGGAATTATTACCATCGCAAATACCCTCTTTACAATGCACAAAAGGCTTGGCTCCCACAAAGCATTTTATCATGGTGTTTATATGCAACTCTGTGGTGCCAGTTGGATCTATGATTTCCATTTTTAGGGCTGAAAAAGGGGAGAGAGAAAGGCAGGGAGAGAGACAGAGAAAGAGTGCATCCGGAAGGCAACAGGGCAGGTTGGTGTCCAGCTGGGACTCCTGGCCATCTGCCAACATGGTCACTTCCACTAGCTGTCATTTGTCTGGTGGTAAAGTAGGTGGTGTCTGCCTGACTCTCTCTCAGAACCCCAGAAGGGGCTGTTTGGGTCTTCACACCTTTTCAACTTTAAGTGAAATAACGGGAATCAGAGGATCTCCCCACTTTAAGGGGAATCAAAGGAACTCACTTTTTAAAAAACTTTTTGTTTGTTTTTGCTTTTTAAACATTTCTATTTGATTATTAGGCTTTATTCCTTTTTCTCTGGCAGGAATGTTTCCTAATTGACATTGCCACAAAGGAATCCACACACCATGCCTACCTGCAGATATGTGTTATGGGCTTCTATTCAGGTAACCCATGATACGACAACTGATGTAAACATTCTTCAATGATGAACATGTTCCTCTGTGTACCAGGCAGCTCTTGTGGGATTTACACACAGAATCCCTGGTATAGTGTGAATTTGGGTTTTTTCTTGAAAATAACTTTCATATGAGGAAGAAATCTTGACAAGAAAATTATTTGGGGCTCACTGGTGTGTTTCTTGAAAGTTTTGTGATCTGTCTGCACACTGTTTCCTTCCTTATCTGCAAGATCAGATAATACATATCTACCTCTAGAGGCATCTTGAAGACTAATTAGTTAATGATGCTTGTGAAGTGTCTTAAAGATGCAAATCACAACACAAGTGGTAAGAATTAATACTATCTGTATTCATATAAAATTCATTTTTATGTGCCTATGTTTGAGGAACTCACCTGGAATTATTTCCATAACCACGTGGAATATATGGAGAATAACAAGAATTTCTGATTAAAAAATACCATTTGGTTGATTGATGATTGAAAGAAGTGATCTACATCAAGTTAGGTCTTAGCTTGTGTCATATCCCTGTGCTTGGGGATTTAGCCAATAGCTTTGTAGTCATGGACATGCTGCATAGCTTCTGTGCACCTTTACCTAAACGAAGGGCAATATTGCCTTGTCATCCTCCCTATGAAATATTGGTGAAAATGGTGGAAGTACATTATTCTGTGGAGGAGAGAGCTGATGGGGAAAATGAAAATATTAAAGTGAGAAGGAACTGCGTTATTCCATTCTCACACTGCTCTAAAGACATACTGGACACTGGGTAATTTATTTTTTTAAAAAAGGGGAGGGCTTAATTGACTTATGTGTCTGTGAGCTGTATAGATGGCATGGCTGGGAGGCCTCAGGAAACTTGCAATCATGGCAGAAGGGGAAAGGGGAAGCAAGCACATCTTCAAATGGCAACAGGAGAGAGAGAGAGAGAGAGTGAAGCAGGAGGCGCTACACACTTTCAAGCAACTAGATCTTGTGAGAGTTCTATCATGCGACAGCACTTGGAGGATGGTCCTAAACCATTAGAAATCACCCCCATGATCCAGTCACCTCCCACCAGGCCCCTCTTCCAACACTGGTAATTATAATTCGACATGAGATTTAGGTGGTGATACAGAGCCAAACCATATCAGGAACAAAGAGGGTCTTCAGAGTAACAGTTTCCCTAACCTCCTGGAGAGAAGATTTAAATATTTTTCTACCCAGTATTCTCTCCTTCTTCTTATGATATTAGTAACTCCTTTTGGGAAACTGCCTCTCCCATGCTTAGTCTTGTTTGTAAGGCCTAAATCAGTCAACACCTTCTGCCTCATTGGCCAAAAGGACTTCCAGGCAATTCAAGTCTCTCCGTTGGGAAGAAACTGCAGGTTGAAACTACTAGTAATAGAAAATCATGTAAGGTAGAAGGCGAGGTGAGAACTGTGCCATCAGAAAAGGAAGAATTATAACAGTGAGGTCAACTCGTTATGAAGGACATAACAAAAGCACTGAGTCCTAATATAAATTCATTTGAGCCCCGTATTTAGTCAAGTCTGGATGTTCAATTGCATGGGCCAATATTTTCTCTTCTGACAAACAAAATTTAAACTAGTATTCAGTTTAGATTTTGATTGCTGGCAACTGAATAAGTCTTAAGTAATATAATTTTTTCAACAAACTTTTACTTGGAAGTTTACTTCCAAATTAAAAGTGGCTGAAACTGTTTGATCCATTGATCTGGCTCTCTGCACTGCCTTGCTTCCCTGTGAAGTCCTGATCCCAGGAATCATCCATTTATGGAGCAAGTCCTTACTGTTCAACTACATGCAAGTAGCTGGGAGAGAATATGTGGTCCCCATTTTCAAAATGCTATGGTCTAATTTGGAGTTTGTGACATGCATTTCAGGCATAATGATGTGTTTTAAGAGGGTTCTTGATGATTCATTTAGGATTTTCAGAAGTAAGAATGATTGCAAATATTTTCAGGGAACGATATGGGGAGCAATTAAATCTGAACACAGACTTATTACACCTTGACAGGATAGTAGAGCCCCAGACCAGGTTAGAACCTTTCAGCTAGGAGGTGCAGTGTGGGCAAGGGAGGGATGGGAGACTGCTGGACGGGGAATAGTAGGGCAGTGGATAGAACATACATTTCCTGAAAGCTGACAGGCGGAAATGTATTTGGAAAAATTAAAGTAACTCTGATTGTGAAGGGACTTTGTTTTCAGGCCTGGTGTTGGATTTCATCCCTGAAACAGTGTGGATCTATGTAATCTTATTGTCAGGAAAATAAGATGGTTAGAACTGTGAATGGTTTGAAAGGGAAGAGAGATGATAGGGACTGAGCTCTCTCTGGAAACTATTGCAGTGGTCCAGGCAGGAGATAACAAGAGTCCCAACTGCTTAGCAAGAATGATTGATAGAGATTAAAGAAGGTACTGGGATGAATACAGCCAACATTGTAACAGTAGAGAGCACTGTTTTTAGCGGTTGATTGGATTTGGGGAAAAGGGAAGTTCATGGTTTTTAGTCCAGATGAGGAGCAGTGTATGGGCGAGGTAGCTTTGTCTCTTTAATTCTTCTTAGAATTCTCCCCCTTGCATGATTGGGGTTAGTGCTGGCCTCAGGACACAGGTTGCATGAGCTCTGGCAGTGGAAGTGAGGCAGCGCCATATATTTGATGTTCTGAAGCTTGGTGCAGGGGCCAGGAGCTGTGGCAGCTCACGTGCATCATCAGTGACCTGCCAGCTCACCTTGCTGGCATGGGGCCTTACCTGGGCACACACCTCGCTCTGCTCCTGCCAAATCTCCTCCTGCAGCTTCTTCAAGTGCTGGGTCAAGTACAAAACAGCTCTGTAAAGAAGGGCAGTGAGTTCTGCTGCAAATAACTCAAGGCAGCCATTGGAGGCTGTGAGAGACAGATGTGGCAGATGTGGGTTCTAGTTCATCCTCACAGCGATCCTTTTCCTTACCTGCACCCAGCTTTCCCTTCCAAATGCCCATCTAGCTGACCCCTAGTGACTTCATACCAACACAGGCACAGAAAAAACAGTGTTGCAGAGACTCCCACCGGCTCCCATGATTGTGGAAGCTCTCCTCCCTGTGTTACACTCTGTACTCCACGTACACTCATGATGGTTCTGCTTCTCTGGATTGAACTGTGGCTGATTCCCTGGGGTCAAGACATATGAATCCATTCTCTTCTACATCATTGGAACTTGAGATGTTGGTCCCATATTCAGATGGAAATGTGTTTCACAGGCAGTTGGAATGATGCATATGGAATTTGAGAAGGTGGTCAAGACTAGAGAGAGAAACTAGATAGCCTTCTACACAGAAACGATAATCAAAACAGCAATCATGGAGGAAGCCACAGAGGCAGAGTATAGACAGAGAAGAGGATGAGGCCAAGGATGGGACTCTAGACAGTGCCAATGCTACGAGCAGGAGGAGGAAAATGAGACACAGAGGGAGCCTGACGTTAACGAAGATGCCAAAGGGGACCAAGGAGGGCACATTTATAAAGCCCAGGTGAAAAGAGTCTCTGGAGGAAGTGCTTGTGCAAAATTATACCATGAGAAACAGGCACTTTTTTCTACTGTTGAACTTAGTATTACAAAGTAAACCTTGTGCATCATTTAGTTCAACTGTCTCATTTTGCAGGTGAAAGAACAGAGGCCCATGAGAGCTTTCTTGAGTTTAGTTCAGAGCTAGTTAGAAGCAGAAAGAAAATCCAGTTCTGCCTTGTGGGGAAACTATCTTGCTGCTACACTATTCTTGTTTATGATGCTGCTAGAATCAATGAGACAATATTGAAAAATATTGAGTCCCCAGGAGGAAAGATTTAATGATGATGCTGACATAAATTTCAATATTACTTGTCTCTGAGGTGCAGAAAGCATTTTACATAGCTGATTCTTTCTCAGAAGAGTCATTCACTGCAAGAAAATGGCAAAGATTTTTATTATCCTTCTATTATAATCAGAGAAACTGAGTCATGCTGAAGTTCCTTGCTTTTGTGCAATAACTAAAATGTCTTTTGAAGACACACGTGTCTTAAATACTGTTGACAATGAAGTTATGTGAGTATCGTGTAAGTTTCTATGTTTGACAGTTATTTTTTGAAAGAATAACCTCCCCACTCCACCTCTTTACAATTATAGCAATAACTGCATGGCTTGTGAACCCTGTTTCTTTGCCTTATGCTTACAATTTATGGGCAATCTTAACCTTTTGATATAAGGATCCACACCGAGAACCTAGTAGGTACACAAGAAATGTTCTCAACCCCAATATTATTAAGGGTATTCCTTCACTTTTGTCATCTTCAGAAATGGGGAACAGTAGTGAGCCCTACATGCTTTTCATGACTGGCTTCAACAGACCCCCATGCAAATGCACTGGAATGTTGGCAAAGCAGGAACTGATCCAATTGCGTTTCAACTCCTAGATAGTGATTTGAAGATTTGCTTAAGATTTTTGACCCCATTGTGCATCAGGATGAAATGAACACAGCATGAGAGTTGGAGATACAAGAGGGTAGCAGAGGGCCTCCTGGTGCCAGTCTGGCAAGGAAAATGGACTGAGGGTTATCATGTGCCCAAGGGCCACATCCATGTCTCCCAAGTGGCTTTTCTATTGATCTGTCTGTATAGGAGGGGCTTAGTCAGTTCAGGCTGCTATAACAAAAAGCCATAGGCTCAATGGCACAAAAACAACAGAAATTTATTTCTTACAGTTCTGGAGGCTGGAAGGCTGAGAAGAGTGTGTTAGCATAGCTGGGTTCTGGAGAGGACCCTCTTCCGGATTACAGACTGTCAACTTCTTATTGCGTCCTTACATGATGGAAAGAGAACACGCACTGTCTGTCGGCCCTTTCATCAAGGCACTAATCCCATTCATGAGGGCTCCGCCCTCATGACCTAATTACCCCCTTCAAAGATCCCACCTCCCAATACCATCACCTTAGGGGTAAGGATTTCAACGTATGAATTTTCGGGAGTACAACATATGAATTTTCAGTTCATAACAAGGACTCTAAAAAGAAATAATATGTTTTAAATTTCTACTTTGTGCCAGGTACTTGCCATACTGACCAGGTACCATGGACAAGATACTTAGGGTTTCCTTCCTAGTTTCTCTCTGCAGATCCATTATCTAATTATCTATGCAGCCAACTTAGAAAAGACAGAAGGCAGTTTACAAGATGCAAAAATTTAGTAATAAACCTATACCGAAGATTACT
Organism: Cebus imitator; assembly: GCF_001604975.1. Classification (NCBI taxonomy): domain Eukaryota; kingdom Metazoa; phylum Chordata; class Mammalia; order Primates; family Cebidae; genus Cebus; species Cebus imitator. The sequence goes on along the minus strand of NW_016107465.1, from coordinate 5,166,225 downwards.
CAGGAGGTGGAGGCGTGGATACAAAGGCGTTACCGTCACAAGGAGGGCTCCCTCTCAGCCAGCACAAACGAAGCCTATCGACAAAGGCAGGCCACCCCTTCGTGGCTGTATCGATTTCCTTTCTGGCAGTTTATTGCTGTTACATGTCCACGCAGCACAGCCCCAGGCAGAGCTGCACCGCTGTCCCCACAGTGCGTTGCAGGGCGGGGGGGGGCCGTGATCATGCCTGCCTGGTGCTGTCCCTTCCTCTCTCTTCCGTCCTTTGTGTCTGCAGTTCAGACTGCTTTTTGTCATTCTTGCCGGTGGAGTTTTCAAAAGCAAAAATCCTGCTTCCTTCAGCCTCTAGGAGAGTATACAGTATATTTGATGTCTAGGACATCAAACAAATGCTTGTGCTCACAGAGCAGAAATAATCCTAGACAAAAGAAGACTACGGGGAGAATACGAAAGAGACAGGGTCGAGAAATTACCAGGCAAGTCGAAGAACAGGCTGTTTCACAAACGCAATTCACCTGTGGGAAGTATGAAGCCCGAGCTGCCCGGAATCTGCTGGGACCACTCTGACCCCAGCCACCACCAACAGTGCCCGCCCCAGGGAACTCTCCCTCTCCTCATGAATCCGTAGCTGCACCTCCTTCTCCTTGCAAGCAGAGTCTGGAACAGTCTCACAAACGTTCCTAAACGTAGGCACAGACGTTCAGTTATGAACACACGTATGTGCACCCCCGAGGAAGCAACTGATCCCAGTCTGGCTTTCTTATAGAAAAGCCAGGCTGCTTGGCGTCCAGGGAAGCAGCACCTAGTTCTCGGTGCCTTCCTGTCCCTGGGCTGCAGGGTTCTCCGAAGGGGACGGGAAGTGACAGGAATCCGTGGGGTTTCCTCTTCAGCACCTGGCTCCTGGCCACGCTCCCACCCGCTCTGCCTGTCTTTTCCCCTTTGTGGCAGCCTGATCCGTGAGGCCCTAAGAGTGAAGGGGTGAATTAATTGGAGGAGGAGGGAGGAAAGGCGAAGGCAGGGGAAGACTCCACAAATCAAAGGGGTTTATCTCCCAGAGGGCTGGTGGGACTGAGCCATGCTCACAATAGCGATTCAAGTTCACCTTGTGTGAAGGTAAAGAGGTGTTTTAATGGCTCTGTAGAAAGAGGGGAGGAGAGAAAAAGAGGGAGGAGAGAAAATCAAAAGAGTGAGAGAGAAAGAAAGAGAGAGAGGTGCAAATCCAAATGTCGATGTGTAGACATAGTGAGGAGAGCCTGCTAGCTGACAGGGTGATTTATTGGATTCTTCCAGTTAATCACTGCCGGCCTGTGGCCAAACGGATCTCCAGCAAAGCTGAAAGGCAGCCGAGGGAAACAGGCTTATAAGCATAAAGCCGCATAATGGTGTTCAATGAAGTGTGAGACTTTTAGTTCAGTCTCGCTGAGCCGGTCGCACCGCCGGAATGTCAAAGAGGGATTGTGGGTGGAAAAATTATGGATTTAAACTGCTAGCTGTAAATGAGGTCAATATGTCTGGTTCATAAACAGTCCGAGCCTATTCCAAGAATGCAGTGAGGGGGAAAATTAGCGTGAAGCCAACACTGTAGACAAACCTCATTGAGATATAATTGCAGCTATAAATACAAGCGAAAAGCTTACCGAGTGCAATAAAATACAGACACGCTTTTTTATTCCCCTTCTTCTTCTTCTTTGAATCTATGCATTTGTTAAGGGTTGTGCATCCCTAATGCTCCCTTCGTCTCTCCCTCCCTCTCCTAGTGACACCCAGTGTTGCAATTAATTGAGTGTTCTTGATCTCTCATTCCATTTTATTCAGGCGAGACTGGAAAAAATCAAAAGAGCACATCTAAAGCATTTTCTTCCCTTTTGCTTTTCTATTTAAATCAGGTTGAAATGTGTGAAAAAAAAAAGCGGCGCTTATTTTTTATGAGGGGGAAAAATCCAAGTATAAAGCCTTTTTAAACTAATACATCTGTTAGATCATTTGAATCTCCCTTCTTTAATGAAGGGACATGAACGGCATCCACAGGATCCTATGGTGGGGATTGTTTGGAGGGCTACCTGGTCTTGGCTCATAAAACATTGACTCAATGTAATATGTTTTTTCTTTTTCTTATTCTTCTCCCGCCTCCCCCATTTCTTTTTTTAAACTCGGAAGACTCTCATTATTGTGTTTTGTACTCGAGTTCAAAGGATAGTGGACAGCCATTAGCAAACTTGCTTTGCCCAGTTTAAAAGCCGATACAGTAATAAATTGAAGTCTAATAGCTCTGGTCAGGCTGCCTTTCCCCCTAAACCAATTGATTTAAATGGCAGTAATTTGGCCAGCGAGGCTAGTCCTGTTTAAATTAAACCCATTAATATAATAGCACAAGTCCTGAATGAAATCCGTCGGCAGGAAAGGCTCCACCGGTCAGTAGTTTCATAACTATCCGGGGATGTCCTAAAACGCCCACAATCGTGTGAACAGGAATTGCAGATTACGGGCAAGAAACTGAAAGGCTCCTGATGAGAGAGAGAGAAAGAAAGGAGAGAGAAGGATATGAAGACAATTGTGTGAGCACACGCATTCGAAGCAAGTGAGAAACCGACGTGAAGATTTCAAGGGAAATGACCCTGGTTATTAGTAACGGCGAAAGGTTAATCGTATTAATAACAACAAGCAGCGGTCCTGCAGGAAAAGCCCTCGGCATCTTCCTTCCCTTCCTCCTGTCTCAGTAAGGAGATATTTTTCCTCTTTAACTGTTCTCAGAACTCATGGCCCAAAAAGACAAAAATAATTTCTTCAAACCGGGAATTTGATCTTTGCAGCTGAAGGTATATGTGTGCGTGTATTTCGACGCTGGCTTTTGAGACTGCTGTGTCTACGCTTGGTTCAGAGTGGATGTCCTTCGCTAGTTTACACATTAAGGTGATCAAGCAAGTGGGATTTGGATTTGAGAATCAGGAATGCAGCTGCCGGTTTTATCACTAAGTCTGAGTCAGTGTTTAAACCTGAGCAAATTGTCTGCCATCTGTTCCCAGGGAAGAGATTCTTCCCACACAGACCAGAAAGAGCTTGAACTAAGGAACTGTGGAATTGTAGGGACTTCAGCATTTATGTGGATTTGAAGGGTGACAGTAAAATAATGGCACACATGTTCACAGGTGGCTGATGGAAGGAGCTTAATTACTTTAAGGCCACACTCCGAATCCAGCTCTTACAAAGCTGGTAGGAGGTGGCACAGGTCTAAGAGTGAGATTAGGGTTAGGGAGCAGGACCTCTGTCATTTGTCAGAGGTCATTTCTGTCATTTGTCAGCTCTGCAGTCATGGAAAAGCACCTTCATTTGAGTTTGCTTCCTCATTAAAAAGAAAGAAAAAAGAAGAATACTTGTTCTGCATTTCTCGCACATTGCTGCTGGAATCAAGTGAAAAGGTGCATGAGAAAGTCCTTGGCAATCTATAAAGCATTAAATATATTTAAGACAGTAGGAGTAGTCACTGTATCACTCTTATTAGGCTTACTAACAAGGCAATAGCTAATAACTATTATATAAGTTATATCACTTTATTTTATATGTACATATATAAATACAAAATTATAATAGAAAATTGTATAGATTTATCCACTATCAGGTGCTTACCATGTTTGGGATATTGTGATAGGGTCTTTCACATGAAGTCCTGTTTTATTAACTTTCATACAATCCTGAGAGGTAAATATTATTATTATCCTCTATTTTATAGGTAAGAAAATGTAAGGTTTCTTCTGTATTCAGTTTTAATATTCTCAAGGATACGTAATGTTTTCCTTCCTCAGAATTGCTACCATATTTCTTTACCCAACTATTTGCACTTTAGATCAGTGGATCTAAGCAATGAATGCACATTAAAATCACAAATACATTTGTTTGTTTGTTTTTAGTACTAATGTTCAGAGCCAACCAGAGAGTCTCTAAATTTGGTAGTTCTATATTACACTCAGGATGAGAAATGATAGATTAGTCTATCTGGAGAGGAAGAACTTGAATGAGTTTCACACTGCTCCTTCCAAACTTTGTGCCTTATTCTGCACGATTAAAACACACACACGCACACACACACACACACACACACACACACACTTTACAAACAAGGAAATGTCAAGATTTTTGTGACTGTTTCCATAATTTTCCCCTGAAATAGTGAAACAACAGCATAACCATAGACCTTTTTACAAATGCCTTCCTTCCTGGTAAGAAGATAATACTGGTTATCCTTTTAATCTGGATAAGATGAGCCTATCTTTACAAAGCATAAAAACCCACTCTCTGAGTGATGGTCCCTTCAGCAACAACCACACTCCAGTGATGCTGCACAACTGGCAATGGTAGATGCATCCAACAGGTGAGAGGTCAAGAGCAAGAGCAGGGGGCTCACTCATTTCCACATCAAGGTGTTATCTAGGGAAATTCACTTGCTGCCTCTTCTTAAATGGAGTTTTGAGGCATAACATACCCAAGTGGGTTGATCTTAACACAATATACACAGGTAATTAAATACATGAAATAGGAGATAAATAAATTTTTTTCTATGTACATGACAGTTGCTGAGTCCTACTGTAATCAATATATAACCAAGTATAGCTGAGAAAAACTATCTCATGAACTCAACAACAAAACTGGACTTGAGAAGAGGAAAATAAGAATGAGAGAATTTAGAATCTTTTTTAAAAATTTAAATACCTTTTTCAGATGCATAACAGATGTACATATTTTGGGGGTGCATGTGATAATTTAGTATATTCATATAATTTGTAAAGATCAAATAAGTATAATTGAGATGTCCATCACATTAAATAGTTGTCTTTTCTTTATGCTAAAATCATGCAAATTATTCTCTGCTAGCTATTTAAAAATATGCAATAGATTTTTGTAAACCATTGTCACCCTGCTGATCTATTTCTTCTATTAAACTGTATATTTGTCCCCATTAATCAGCCTCTCTTTATCCCTTCCTCCCCTTTCCTTTTCCCAGCATCTGGTAGCTACTAATCTACTCTCTACCTTCCTGAGATCCACTTTTCAAGCTCCCACATATGAGGAGAACATGTGATATTTGTCTTCCTGTTCTTGGCTTATTTCACCTAACATAATGACCTCCAGAATCTTTTTGAGGTTTGAAGTAAATTTTGGGATATAAGAAATGATTTCAGATTTGCAAGAGAAAAGTCGACTACAGGAGCCATGCAATTAATTGAGGCTCCTTTTCATTTGTAGCCAAGCACCACCTATCTCTTCACTGTCTTCAGAGATGAAGCCCTGCAAGTTCATTTCCTTTTCTCTGACAGTGCCTTTCTCCCACCTAAACCTATGGGGCCAGAAAAAGAGACTATTCTCAAGAAACATTATACCACTAAGTTGTCACTTCCTTTGAGTCTCCTATTGGTGAACTGATACTTCACTAGTATTCTTGAGTGATATGGTTTGGCTGTGTTCCCAACCAAATCTCATCTTGAATTCCCATGTGTTGTGAGAGGGACCTGGTGAAAGGTAACTGAATCACCGGGGCAGGTCTTTTCCTTGCTGTTCTCACAATAGTGAATCAGTGTCATGAGATCTGATAGTCTACAAGGGGGAGTTGCCCTGCACAAGCTCTCTCTTTGCCTGCTGCCATCCATGTAAGATGTGACTTGCTCCTCCTTGCCTTCCACCATGATTGTGAGGCCTCCCCAGACATGTGGAACTGTAAGTCCATTAAACCCTTTTTCCTGTATAAATTACCTGGTCTCAGGTATGTCTTTATCAGCATGGGGAAAATGGGCTAATACACTGAGAGCAGAGAGAAGAATGCAATCTCCAGAAGCTTATGAATTTAACTACATTCTTTGGTGAACTGTGCAAAATCAATGTATGTGCAGGTGAGACAAAGGAGAATGACAACAAAAATAAATAATAACAAAAATATCAGAAGGCACAAACACCCCATCCCCCCAAAAAAAACCTTTTTTTTTTCCTGCCTTCTTATTGCTGTTTCTAAATGTGTGGCATGGACACTCCATGCACAGTGTTTCCAGTATGTGCATGTGAACCTCAGAGTCTCAGTACATTTGAGAAGGGATCTAGTCTAGGTCCTCCATTTCTCATGTATGGAGAATGCAGCTGGTGTGGGGGTAAACCTGTGAGGATGTGGAAGAACTGGGAGTACAGAGGCCTCATAACTCTCAGACCAGGGCTCTGCCAGTCCTCATTTCTAGCATTCAGTGTGCCCTAGAATTGATAGATTACTGCTTCTCCTCTGAGAGCATCCACATTAGACCAACCCGGGAATGTGATAAACACAGTTCCTGTCTTACCTGGTTAGCATTATGCATCTCAAACATTATTATGCTAGGATTGATCCCTCTCTGAGAAATATCAGTTAAAGAACACTAGACAGATAAATGGTTGACTTCTCAATATATAGTAGTCTTCATAAAGATTCCAGGAGGTAGGCAGAATGCATATTTTATTGCATATTCTACCAGTAATGAAACAGGAGATGGGTGACTTGCCCACATTACAGGGCTGAAGCACATCACAGGGGAAGCATGTTTATTATTAAACAAATATATTGAGTGCCTGCTTTTTCCCATGCACTGTTCTCAGCTCTGGGATCTCTGCTCTAATGAAACTCACATTTTTGTTAGGGGAAGACTGGACATGGAGAATGGTGAAAGATGCTAGTTCATATTAGGTGGTCAGGGATGTCCTTTCCAATAGGTGGCATTTGAATGAATCTGAATGAAGTGAGCGAGGTAGCCGAGGGACAGCATTTTAGGAGGAAGAATCAGCAAATGAAAAAAAAAAAAGGTTTGAGACATGGTTGTGCTTCTCTGTTGGGGGATTTGAAATCAAGTTTCTTAATCAAAGTCCTATATTCTTTCAACTATTCAGTATAGTCAATACAGACATTGTATATCCTAGCACATAGCATCTCTTCATCCTTGAAATCTGTGCAACTAATCTCAGGTATATAAGCAGATCTTCTAAGACAAGGGACAGATGGAGCACATACTCCTGTCTCTACCTTAAAGATTTCCCAAGAAGGAGAAAAGATGGTGGAAATTAATTCAATATCCTGGAATGGTCATAGCTCAGTGGGGAAAGGGGCCATTTTGCTCCCTCCTCTCTTCTGTCTCTGCAGCTGGTTACATGCAGCTCATTACGAAGCCAGAAGATTTTGCTTCCTTTTATGAGCTTTTCTCATGGGTGGAATGATTTACTATGGAGCCAATATGGGGGGTACAAAAGCCATAGAAAGCCTTAGTTCACAGCCAAGCCTTGGCCACTGCCAAGATCTGGGCTGTGCCATTGAAGTGTCATGGAAATGTCATCTAAATGGCAGTGGAAATTTAGAAAGTTTCACAATGCCTTTGGGTCAGTTCCCACTGCCCACGAACCACCATCTCCATGAAGGAAGCCTCCTTATTTTGGGAACCAATGCCCTACTCTATTTTTTTTCTCTCCCCATCCTCAATCACCATTTAAGCCAAAATGCTAAACCAAAAAACTTGGGAAGGAAGAGCATGTGGGATGACTAAAATAGCAAAAACGTAGTTGGATTATGGATCAACTTTTCCTTTCCAATTAACAGAAGTATGGAGCTATCCTTATGCCCCCTAGTGAGACATGCTTTAAATGTTTGTTATGTCCTGCCTTAAACATCTAACATCAGGGTCAGAATTAATATTTGTAAATATTTACTTGGAAATCATGCTTACCAACAGTGATAAGCCCACATATACCTACCACTAAGTGATAGCTTAAGATCTTGTGCTCTCTGTGCTACTGCACGGGGGCCTTTTTTCTTTAAATTATGGTAAGAACACCTAATGTGAGATCTACCCTCTTAACATATTTTTAAATGCACAGTACTGAATTGTTATCCATGGACACGATATTGTACACCAGATCTCGAGAACTTTTTCATTCTGCATACACTTTGATTAGCCACTCTACACTTCCCTCCACCCCAGTTTCTAGCAACTACCATTCTGTTCCTTGTTTCTATGATACTGTGGTCTGAGTATGTTCCCCCAAATTCATGCACTGGAAACTTAATTCCCACCACAACAGGGAGATGGGATCTTCTGGGAGGCAGAGCCCTCAAGACTGGATTAATGACTTTATAAAAGGGCTTGACAGAGGGAGTTTGTCCCTTTTTGCCCTTCTACCTTTTGCCATGGGAAGACATACATTTCCCTCCCCAAAGGACACAGTGTTCAAGTTGCCATCTTGGGGAAGCAGAGAGCAGCCCTCACCAGACATCTGGGTCTTAATCATGGACTTCCAGCCTCTAGAACTGTAAGAAATAAATATCTATTCTTTATGATTTACCCAGTGTGTGGTATTCTGTTAGAGAAGCCGGAAAAGACTGAGACATATAAGTTTGACTGTTTTAGATGCCTCATGTAAATGAAATTATGCAGTTTTTGTCCTTCTGTGGATGGCTTATTTCACTTAGCCTAATGTCCTCCAGCTTCATCCATGTTGTTGCATATTACAGGGTTTCTTTTCTTTTTGAGGCTGAATGATTGCACATAGATACCACACCTTCTTTATCCATTCATCAGATGAACATTTAGGATGTCTCCATATCTTGGGTATTGTAAATAGCACTGCAATTGACATGGGAGTGCTAATTCAATCTGTTCATGATTGATTGCAATTCTTTTGGATAAACACTGAGAAGTGGGATTGCTAGATCACACAGTAGTTCTATTTTTAATTTTTTGAAAAACCCTTCAGGTTTGGTGTTGGAGAACACACAAATGCCTTGTCACATCATCCAGGTACTTTCTTCCTTGGCTGTCAGAAGCTTGTAAAACTGTTGGCTACACAGTATCCAGTTTTTAAAAATTCATTTATTAAAACTAATCACTCCAAAAAGATGAACTGTAACTTGCTTCACAGGCTTTTTACTGTTTTAAACTCTGTATCACTCCTATCTCAGCCTTCCTGATAGCGGGAGAAAAGTATTGGGAAAGAGCATTCTTTGATACACAAACTTCTGCGGTAGCCTATTCCTATACTCCAAAACTTCAGCCATTTAAGCCATTAATAGTCCCCAGTGCACACAGCCAGACTTCATCTTGTCCCTTCCCTGCAATTCCTCCATACGCATCTGTTGTATTCCCCCTCATGGACAGAGGGCTGGCTCCATGACGTGCTTCAGTTCATGGTGCACTCTCATGACTTGGGCATGAAGTCTTCTTGGTTTGTTTCTTTTCTCTCTTCTTATCCATAGTCCATACCCTTTCCATTCCCCTCCCCATTAGGCAATGATTCTCATCAGTTTAACACATATCATTTCTTTTGTGAATATTTTTTAAAGAAATGTATTTTTTCCTCACACATTTTAAATTTATGTAAATAATATTGTCTGGTATGTCACAATCTATTTCCTTTTCTAACTTAGTGTCATATTTTAAAAAATTAATAGGCTATATTTTAGAACAGTTTCAGATTTATAGAAAAATTGAGTGGAAAATATGAATAATTCCCATATATCTCTCTTTTTTTTTTTTGAGACGGAGTTTCACTCTTGTTACCCGGGCTGGAGTGCAATGGCGCAATCTCGGCTCACCGCAACCTCCGTGTCCTGGGTTCAGGCAATTCTCCTGCCTCAGCCTCCTGAGTAGCTGGGATTACAGGCATGCGCCACCATGCCCAGCTGATTTTTTGTAGTTTTAGTAGAGACGGGGTTTCACCATGTTGACCAAGATGGTCTCGATCGCTTGACCTCGTGATCCACCCGCCTTGGCCTCCCAAAGTACTGGGATTACAGGCATGAGCCACCGCGCCCGGCCAATTCCCATATATCTCTTATCCAACTCCCCTTTCCCATGCTTACAGGTTCTCCTATTATTAACATCTTGTAATACTGTAGTACATTTTCACTAATATGTTGGTAAACCAATATTGATCCATTATTATTATTAATTAAAATCCATAGTTTACCTTATGGCTCATTCTCTGGGTTATACATTCTGGGGTTTTTTTAAATGTGTCATGACATGTATTCACCATTACGATATCATAAAAAATAGTTTCACTGTTCTAAAAATCTTCTCTGTTCCATTTATTCATTCATCTCCTCCCTCTAAACTCCTGGTAACCCCTAAAATTTTCACTGTCTTTATAGTTTTGTCTTTTTTGGAATATAATATAGCTGGAATCATGCAGCATGTAGCCTTTTCATATTGGCTTCTTTCACTTAACAATATTCGTTTAAGCTTCCCCATGTCTTTTGTTAGCCTGAGAGCTTATTTCTTTCCCAGCTTTAATATACTGAAAAATAAGATTATGTATATGTAAGGTATACAATGTGATATTTTAATATGGGCATATATAGTGAAAAGATGACTCAGGCTAATCAATATAACTGTCTCCTAGCATAGCATATTCTTTGTGGTGAAAACATTTAAGATCTACTCTCTTACAAATTTTCAAGTATACAATACGTTATTATTAACAAGAGTCACCATGCAGTACATGAGATCCCAAGAACACGTTCATCCTGTCTGGCTGGAACTTTATACCCTTTTACCAACATGTCTTTATTTCTTTCACCCTTCAGCCCCTGGCAACCACTGTTCCATGCTCTGCTTCTGTGAGTTTAACTCTTTTAGATTCTACATGTAAGTGAGGTCACATAGTAGCAGTCTGTCATTGTCTGGCTTACTTTGTTTAATATAATGTCCTCCAGGTTCATATATATATATATATATATAAAATCACATTTTCTTTATTCATCTACTGATGGATACCTAGATTTTTTCTATATCTTAGCTATTGCGAATAATGCCACAACAAACAGGGGTATATCTATTTGAGCTACTGATTCATTTCCTTTGGATATGTATCCAGAAATGATATTGCTGAATCATATGGTAGTTCTACTTTTAAGTTTTCTGAAGAATCTTCATACTATTTTCTGTAACGACTTTCCTAACTTGCACTCCTACCAACAGTATACAAGGGTTTCTTTTTCTCCACACCCTTGCTAACTCTTGTTATCACTTGTCTTTTTGATAACAGCCATCCTATCAGGTCTGAGGCCATATCATATTGTGGTTTTAGTTTGCATTTTACTGATGGTTAGTGATGTTGTATTTTACTGATGATTAGCAGCTTTTCAAATAGCTGTTAAACATTTGTATGTCTTTTCAGAAATGTTTATGCAAGTCATTTTAGATCTTTTCTTCATATTTAGTTGCTTGTATTCCATTTATATTTTAGAAATTAGCCCTTCCTATCAGCTGTATGGTTTGCAATGTTTTCTACTAATTGTAGCTTTCCTTTTCATTTTGTTGATGATTTCCTTTGACAGGCAGATGGGCAGAGCACTTTAGTTTGCCACAATCCTGTTTGTTTTGTTATGCTTTTGTTGCCTGTCATTTCAGGGTCATATCCAAATCATTGCCAAGACCAATGCCAAGAAAATTTTCCCGTATGCTTTCTACTAAAAGGTTTATTGTTTTAGGTCTTACATTTAATTCTTCAGTCCATTTTGAGTTAATTTTTTATATACTATAAGATAAGGGTACAATTTTATTCTTTCATATGGACATATCCAATTTTCCCAACACCATTTATTGGAGAAACTATCCTTTCCCTATTGTGTAATTTTGGTGCTCTTGTCAAAGTTTAATTGACAGTTTTTTTTTTTTTTTTTTTTTTTAAGACAATGAGAATTGTAAGTGATTACTTGGGGCCACAGATATGATAGTGTGGCGTAAAAAAGTCTTTGTGTAAAAGAATCTTTCAGTTGTTTTTTTTCTAATTCCAGAGAATAGAGGCTGACTCAGTGTAATTGGGATCTGTATGTCAATGTCTTCTTTGAAACTTACACTGTTCTTAAGATCTGCTGTCCACATGTACCTGAGATGGTTATACCATATCATTCTCATAGATAAATGAATACTGCATGCTAAATACTTGTTGACATTTCCATAGCAAGGGTGATAGTTCCAATTATTGGGTTCTAAAAAAGGGATTTTTGCAGGGACACAATGGATTTCTGTGTATATTTATTGCAAGTACAGTGATGCACATCTAAAAAGAATGTTTACATCCTGCAGAAGTTTGTTCCCTGTCAAAAATTTGAACAACATGTGGGTTCCGTTAGCAGTGGATCTAAAATGCATGTTGAGTGAATAAGTAAGTGAATGTGGTAAAGATTTAAGGTTAGATTTCCTCTCTCCAGAAAACTCTGAATTTTAATAGAAGTATCTTGAAAAAAAAAGGAGACAAATTTTAAAAAAATCCCTAGAAAAGCCCGAATCACTAACCTTTAAAAGAGTTTTAGAATGGCCCAAAATAATGAAGATATCTTGGGTAAGTGAAATTAACCGGTCACTGTTCAAATGATACCTCATAGGTAACTTCCAAAGTTATCCATTCACAGTTCAATTTTATTTTATTCATAAAAGTCATTGAGGGGCTGTTAGGTTTGGGCTTGATCTGAGATAGTTATAGAAGTATGCATTCTCACAGTTGAGCAAGGAAAACAGACAAAATTTACACAATGTAATTCAATATGTTAGGTTTTGTCTGTGAGGTATGTATAGCGTTATTGAATACCAGAGGCAGGAAAAGCCCTGGAGGCTTCCTAGAAGAGGTGGTATTTGAGTTAGATCATAGATATAAGGAGTTCAACAAATGGTCTAGTAATAAAAGGACAGAAGAATAAAAATACCAGGGACCAATATCAATATACTACCAATAGAGACGGTAATGACCTGCCAAATCCCTCAAGCAAAATGCTTTGGGACATTTTGCTAAAATAGTGTAAGATAAGGTGGAAACGTATTATTCAACCATGCCTATTTCCCCTCATGTCAACCTTTTTCAAGGTCAGAGTCTTTCTTCTTTTATTCTTAGGTTGCTTTGGTACACGTCTGTGTTGTGACAATCAGGGTTGATTGTCTTGGATTGGTTGTACTATTGAGCTTAATTTTCCCTTTGAGCTATTAACCATGCCAAATGTGCTTGAGTCTGTGATTAGTTTTGCTGAGGAGGTTTTCTGTTTGGGGACGTGGGTCGCTTTTCAACCCTGCTTTTCTGGCAGCATTATGCAGATTTAATAACTCCGGTTACAGGAAATGTGGGGAGACAGGCATGTTAAACCAAAATTATGTTAGTATTTATTACTTGCTGTGCATATTCTGAGCAAGGAGGGGAAAATGGCTTCTACCTAAGAGGTCAGAGTTAGCAAACGAATGATGAAGTATGTTTAATTATAAAGCCTCATTTTCCCCTTTTGTACCACCCCCTCACCCCAGTCTTTTTTTAAGGAAAGAAGGTAGCTATAGGGAAAAGCCATTGTCTGCCATTGGTGTCTATCTAAGTTGGATATACCATTTTATTCTCATAGATAAATGAATACTGCATGCTAAATACTCTTGACATTTCCATAGCAAGGGTGGTAGTTCCAATTATTGGATACTATAAAAGGAATTTAGGCAATGCACAATGGAGATATTTATTTATTTATTTATTGCAAGTACAGTCATGTGCATCTAAAAAGAATCATAAGAAAATAATAAGGCAGGCGGGAGGCATTTAAGCAGGGTAGCCAGGAAAACGGACTCCTAGTTTCAAGTGGATAACTGGCTTTTGAGAGTGAACCTCCCAAGACCTCTGTTCCCTTGCCTAAAACATGAGAGTGGACTACATTTTTTCTCAGGCTCTTACCTTTCTTGAAACCTCAAATGAAAATTTGATGTAAATAGTGTTGTATGATCCAGATATTTGAGGATTTGGGTGGAATTCTCATCTGTGACATGATTATTTGCCTAATATATCTCTCCCTCTTTTTTTGCTAACACAAAGCTAATGTACAGTTTTTGGACAAGGGCAGGATTATACATGACATTGAGAGAAAATCACGCCCCCAACATTCTTTGCAAGTAGAATTGGCCACATGACATCTGTCTGGCCGAAGAGACCAAGAGTAAGTCTGCTGGGAATTCCAGGAAGACTTCTAATTTTCACAATAAAAGCAAATGACCCACTGTGTCCCATTCCCCCTCTCCCCTCCTTAACCAAAATGTGAATTGTGGTAGCATCTTGTGACTATGAGCTAGAATCATGTTGTGCAGAACATAACTGAGCAGCCATTTATCTATAGAGTCATTCTATGACATAAATAAATCCCCCATTTGCTTAAGCCACTAACACTATCTTGCAAACCTTGGAGTCTCGAAAGCCAACATATGCAATTGCGGTAAATTGGAATTAACCTCTTCAGAATGAAGATGTTCATTTAAAATGTTAAATGTTTAGATTTTAATTGCTTGCTCTGTAATCTTTGAAGTAGCAGTTCTTTTAAATATGTGTGGAAAAAAATACCCGAATATTTTAAGGAATCTACACTTATTTCAAGGCATCTGCACTGTATAGCTATTGATTTATACCCAAGGTTAACTTAGAATACGGGGTAGTATAGGGATGTCAGGGACGAAACTTCACATAGAAAAGGTGCCTTGACAGACTTCCCGTTCTCTTTTGTTCTACCATTACCCCCTTTGGAGTCTTGTTTTTCCACAAGAGAGTAAGACACTAAATCACAAGATACTAGATAGTCAATAATTATTCCACAGAAAATGTTTAACCCATAGGAGCATATAGATAATGATGGAATCATAGTCATCTATGTAGGAAGATCTTTTTCTTTTTGATGGCTGAGAGAGAGTTTTCATTAAGACGTCTTTATTTTTCTTTTTAACTAATTAATTTAAAAAATTGACTAATAAAAATTGTATCTATTTATTGCATACATGTTTTGAAATATGTGTACACTGTGTAATGTCTAAATCACGCTAATTAGCATATGCATTACCTCACTTGCTTTTTGATGGCAAGAACACTTAAAATCTACCCTCTTAACAATTTTAAAGAACATGATATATTGTAACTATAGTCACCATTTTATACAACAGATCTCTTGAATTTATTCCTTCTATCCAACTGAAGTTTGTTATCCTTTGATCTACGTCTGCACAATTCCCCTCTCTCCTAGCCTCTGTAATCACCCTTCTACTCTCTACTTCTATGAGTTCTTAAGGCCTCTTTAAATAAGAAACTAATATCCTGTAGGTGAAAATCTACCCTACCTCTACACGAGGCCAGCTTGGCCTATCTAGTATAAGTTGATAAAAACCTACTTATAGGTTTTATTCTTACTGTTAGAGAAAAAATTGAGAATGTGGAACTATAGGTAACGCTAAATCATTTATAACCAACTTTGGAAGCAGGGAAGTATAGGCATTTAGATCATGCTGACATGCCATCCATGCACACATATCGAACATTCACTTACCCATAGATTTCTTTTTTGTTTATTTTTCTCACAGTGACACTAACGTGTGGAAGGTAGCACCAGAGAGAGACAGATAACAATTAGTTCACAACAAATGCAGTCTGGCATTAATTCGTTCTTGTCAATGGAGCAAGTATACAAAGACTTCCAACATAGGAAGCTATGGTATATTGCCTTTTGTTACATCGTAGCCCCTGCTAGGTTGATAGAAAGCCACGCCCTGGGTCTATATAGCATGGGGAAAACGCTACACTTCTGCTCAGAAGCATTCCATGTCTTAGATGTACCTCTCGGCTTTCCTGGCACAGTGGCTCACATAGAAACCCTTGATGTATGGGCAATCCATACTCAATGTGTTTACAGAGACATCCCCAGCTGGGATCTCCTGCTGGAGTAAATGCTAGATATGATCCAGTGCACAATACGTTTCAATTAAAGCAGAAAGGAGTTGCTACTTCATAGAGTGTAATAAGAGCTAGAAGATGTGTCTACAATGTAAGATTTGAAGATAAAGTATCAGTAATATTAGAGAGTGGCTTTCTAGGTATACAATCACTTGGAACAGATCACGTTTTCTTCCCTTTCTTACCCTCAACACTTTATTTCAAATCTAGGTGAAATCAGGTTAAAATAATTGCCTGCTTTGTCAGGACAAAAGAAAGAAGAACCCAGCCTGAGGAAGCAGTGTACAGATTGGCGGGGCAGGGTGGAGGGAAGAGAGTAGTTCACCCATTTTGCCTACGTGATATCTCAAGTAAAGTCGTGGTTGTCACAAGTGAATATTATGGACATTTTAAGTTCGTGGGCTAAATTTCACTACCCCTTTGGGATTTTCTACAGCTGTCTAATTCCTGCTGTCATCGCCATGTTCAGCTGACATGGGTCTATGGCTCTTCTTCCAGCATTCTAATCTAGTATGAAGAAAAACCCTTCTTTTTTTGTTTTTTGTTATTGTTTTCTCTCAACATAGTTGATATTAATATTTTCAGGAAAAGATAAAATAATGGAGAGAATATTCTTGTCTAAGGAAAATAATAATATAATTTAAGGATATTTTTTAAAGTCCTATGAAAATAGAAAACTTATGAAATACAAGGTTTTTTTTTGTTGTTTTGTTTTTCTTAAAGTTACTATATTATGATCTCCAAATAGCTATAACTACTACGCTGGCTTTGGATTCTTGATTACCTGATTCCTGATCTCCACTGAGTACATAAATTTTAAGTTGCCATTACTGAAATCGTCTCCTGAACCATTTGTCCCTATTTTAGTGAAAACCAAAAGACACGAATTGTTTTATTTTAAGATACTATTTAATGAATATTCTCCCTTTGGGCATTTTCATTAAATTATTTGCCATGGGTCTTTCATTGCTGATGGTTGGATTATCTAAGTGGATACACTAATGCTATGTTTGCCTCATGGAAAATAAGCGACGCTGTCTTGACCATGGCACACACCTGCATTGGATGTTGGATTTTGATCTACTTGGTCCAGATGCAAAACATGTTTATCCAGTAACAATTAGATCATCAAAGAAAAAAATAATTTAAATTAATTCAGGTTCTTTCCTTTGCTTCATTGTTGTCTTGAAAACATTGTTTCTTTTTCAAGACAACAATGGTCATTCACAGCTCTCAGCATACCATTTCTACTTTTTTTCATCAGAAACTTCCTTAATACTATGCAGGTACTCTTTACTGATTTATTTGCAAACTCCATTAAAAAAAGTCTTGCCTCCTCCCACCTCCTTACTCCAACAAAAACCTTTCCCTAACCTAAGTGCATGCATTTCTTCTTTTCCTGCTGGGCCTGATTTTACATTACAAAGGGCTGAATGACCACCCTGGGATGCTAGCTGAAGTCTCAGCAAGTTGGCAAGGGAGGGGAAACACTAAGAAAGTGAAGCAGTGAAGCCAGGGCTCTTATTAGTGGG
The DNA here is from genome assembly GCF_001604975.1 of Cebus imitator. NCBI lineage: Eukaryota > Metazoa > Chordata > Mammalia > Primates > Cebidae > Cebus > Cebus imitator. Next base: position 5,148,967 of record NW_016107465.1, on the reverse strand, counting down.
CGATGGAGAGGGAAAGTTTGGGAACTGGCAGATGTAAATACTTTTTGTTCTCCAAGATTAGAATAAGAGTATATCTACTCAGCCTGGGAAGGTCGGTGTGTCTAGTGTTCTTTGAAGGCTGAATTGGCCAGGCCCCTTCCTGTGGTCCTCCCTATTCATAATCTCTGCCCCTTATTCAGAATTCTAGGACCCAAGTCCTTCTCTGATCCTAGGATGATCTATTTTCAATTATTTGAGTGTTGGTTTAGCAAAGCTATGGCCCTCATAGTTAGAGTCAAATAAAAAACCCTGAAAATATCAATAGTAACCCCAATTCTTTCAAGTTCATCAAATCTCTTCTCCATTATAAAAGAGAAAAATTCTTGTGGCCAATACTTTCTGAGATGGTAGCTGGGTTTTTCAGGTATCTTTCCCCCTACACATATTTAACTTTGGCCTCAGACATGTGAATTTTACTTTAATATGGCTTTTAAGAAAGGAAAATCGCATTTAAAATAGCAGAAGCACATTTGAAGTAGTTGTGAGATTGGAGAATATATGATATTGGGAATGTTGAAAGTAAATTCTTTTTTGAAATTTTCAATACTCTTTCTGGACCAGCAGTCCCCCTTCCCCCTTGACAAGAAACTCTATGGTTTGCAGGAACACACTGGTTTAATAAAATTGGCCTTCTTCCTTCTAGTAAAAGTTTACCTGCGAGAGCCCCGAACATAATAAAATCAGATTATGAAGGCAATCATATTTACTTGTAATAAATCAAATCTTGCAGACATCAGTTAAGTCTCCCTATTGCACTGGGACAATATCATGCGTGCATACATCAATACCTGAGGTGTCAGAAATATATTTCATAAGTTCAGAAAAATTGCACATATACTTGCAGCACCATTATAAGCAGTGAATTTGTAATGTGAACATTATGATGTATAAAGTGGCTTTGTTCCTACATTTAATAAGCACCGCATGTCAAGCCCACAAACATAATGGAATTTGCTGGTGATTTCCTACCATTAAATGTAGGTTATTGTTTTCAGGAGAAAAAAAAAAGAACTTTTTCTTGTTTTGCTAACATTATCCATTTGTAAACACACAACCTCCCTCTATATAGTAGCAGCCTCTTTAAATTAGTAAATAAATAAATAAATAAAACCAGACCCACCACTGCGACATTAAATTAGGTTGGACTTAAATACCCATTGGCCCCACTCTTTGTCTAGAATTAGCTGCCATGAAAAGCTATGCCTTTTCTTTTCAAAGACATCTTTTTAAATTACACCAGTCCCAAAACTCACTGTCTTCTGTAGAAAGGCCTTGAAATAATACAACATTTTCAGCATATCTTCATAGAACTTTTAGAACTCTTTACCCCAACCCAATTGTTAGGATATTTACATTTTGCAGTAGTGATTTGGGGGACTTGGTATTTGTGAGTATTTAAGTGTTTTTAAATAATTTTTTAGGTTTATTTTAAGAACGTCTATATACCCCACTTTTGAGACTCTCTAATAAACAGGCTAGTGACTGATAAAAAAAATAACTGTAAAATATCTCGTTTCATTTATTTTCTCAAAAATATTTCCTCAGCAACCTTTGTCTGGGAGGTCTTGCTACATTAGCTTACTAGCTCATATTCTCATGGTGGAGGTAGAAATGGTTAGAGTGGTGTAGGAGCTAGAAAGAGCAGCAGTAAAACTGACAGATCTCTACAGGGTCAACATCTGAGGCAGGAGCCAAGTGCCTGTCAGACATACCTGATGCTTCTAGAAATGTACGTTCTACTAGGCAAGGGTATCGTCTTTCTGACCAATTCATTTCCTGTTATTTGTCTCAAACCCTGACATATAGAAAGATTTTCCAGAAATTTATTTTTCATTCTTTCCCATTTTCTTCTGCACCTTCCAGCCTGTTCTATTCTTTTCCACGCCTCTTTATTTTTACGGGAGCATATATTTGGTTCCTTTGATTGTTTTGAGAATTAGGTAAATTGAAATGTTTGATGAAGTCTCTACTTACATGGGGCTTACAAGGTAGGGAAACAAGACAGTAACAGCACACAAAGATGTCATTGAGAAGACAAGATCCTAGCACATGCTCAAGTGAGTGTTTACTGATAACAGATGTGATTTTATTAAAGGAGAGAGAATGTGGAACTGAGTGCTGGGTTTGAGTGGGGACGGTGAGGGGTAGGTTTTGTATTTTAACAGAATACAGACAGGGGGAAGAAAAGTCTGCAAATATTCTTTACACTTTCTGGGAGAGAAAAAAATTCATTACTGTTTAATTTTGCTCTTTAAATTCTGACCAAAGAAATTTCAAGCACCTCTCTTTAAAAAGTTCAGTACTTCTACTTATCACAGAGTATTTTTAAATGGAACATTTCCCTCCTTTTGATGTCTTAGAAATAAGCATTTCCATTCACAGCTGCTCTCAAAGATGCTACTTCAAAAACCACCCACTCTGAATCTCCAAAACAGGTTGGTATTTAAAGAGTCCCATGGCTTATTGTTCATAACACTTAGATTGGATACACATACAGTGGAAAAACAAAGTTCGCTGCTGCAAGGGACTGAAAACACCAGTTTCATTTCCCTTAAATCTTAAAGAAAAAGAGAAGGAAGAAGAGAAACAGGCAGAAGAGAAGGAGAAAGAGAAAAGGTTAGCCAACACTGCTTCAACACTTACTACATGCCAGCTTTGTGCCAAGTGCCTCTTACGTTTTTCAACCACACAATGACCCTTTGAGGCAACTGTAAAGATTATCCCTTTGTTATGGGCTGGGAATGCAATACAGAGAGAGGTCCCAAGCTGTGTTTCAAACTCGGGTCCATCTGCTCCACAGCCTGCGTGATTATCCACCGCAGTTACTCTCTTACTAAGAAGACTATCAAGAAGGGCAAGCATCTGATTTTGTTTTGTTTTGTTTCCAAATCAACCTAATTTAACCAAAAACAATCCTAAGATCTCAAGATCTTAAGGCTTCGTGGCCATAAAATCTTTTCCTTACTGCTAAATTGTTGATGGAACAAAAGCAAATTTTACTGGTGAATTTAATTTTTAATTATTCAATTAAAACTTTTTGGGTGGCTGGTGATAATTTTTTTATTAATAAGCAAAAATGAAAACATCATTAGGAGGTAAAATGTCTTCCCTATGTCTCAGATGGGGAGTTGTTATGGTCTGAATGTTCGTGTCCTCCTCGAATCCCTATGTTGAAATCCTAACCCCCAAGGTGATAGTATTAGGAGGTGGTGCTTTGGAAGGTGATTAAGCCTGAGGGCAGGGCCCCCATGAGTGGAATTAGTGCCCTTGTAAAAGAGACTCAGAGAGGTTCCTGGCTCCCTCCACTGTGTGAGGTTAGAATGAGAAAACAGTTGGCTATGAGCGCCCTCACCAGACACACCAAATCTACCAGTGTGTTGATCTTGGAGTTTCCAGCCTCTAGAACTATAAGAAATAAATTTCTGTTGTTTATAAGCTAACCAGTCGATGGCATTGTGTTATAGCATCCTGAACAGACTACAAGAGGAGTGAGAATGACTTGGTTTCATCATCTTCACTCATATTATTAAATATTGAATAACAGATGTGTAAAGTCTTCAGTGTGGTGGCCTTGTAATGTGTCCACTTGGCTAGACTGGGCCACGCTTCCCAGAGATCCCCTTTCCTGCCTGTTTCTGGGCCATCAGAGAGATTCCTGTGTGGGATTTGGTAAGCAGAAACAAAGCAGCAGCCATGCTGCAGCTCACACATTACTGTGGTCTCAACTCACTGTTGCCAGGCAGTGGACAGGCTGGAATTGGTTCACCTTTCCTGGATCCTCCTTCAGCCTCTCTGACTCATACCAGGTTAGTATTTAGCTCCATGATGAAGTTTACTCTTTTCTTCTGCAGGATTCCCACAGTATCAAGGTCAGAGGCAATGTGAATTGACAGGGTTTCAATCCATGCCTGTGGGGTCCAGCTTAGACATGCGTGTCCCACTTCGTTCTTGCTGACAAGCAAGGGGTTGAACTGTGTCCTCTTAGAAAGATATGTTGAAGTCCTTACCCCTGGTACTTCTTATTTGGAAATAGAATCACTATGGAGGTAATCAAGTTAAACAAGGTCATATGACCTCATCCAGTTGGACCTAATCCAGTATGACTGTTGTCCTTATTAAAAGGGGAAATTTGAACACAGAAACATGCACAGAGGGGAGGGGTGATGTGAAGAGACACATGAAGAATGCCCTGTGGAGGTGGAGGACTAAAATTTTGCATCTACAAGACCAGGAATGTGAAAGATCGTTGGTGGAGTGCATGGAACAGGTCACTTATATCCCTCAGAAGGAGCCTACTCTGCCAGCAGACACCTTGATTTTGGACCTCCAGCCTCCAGACTGGTGAGAAAATAAATTTCTGTTATGTTCAGCCTCCTAGTTTGTGATATTTTGTTATACCAGCCCTGAGGACTTCAAGCTTCAGTGTTAGATACAAAGACAACAGCCTGATGAGGATTACTTAATCAGCTTCCACAATCATGTAAGATCAAATCCCTGTAATGATCCCCTAGCAGTTCAGCTTCTCTGACTGATCCCTGACTGATAGGTGAAAAATAAATTAGTTTAAAAAAGGCCACAAAGCTCCAAGCACAGTTGCACAGTAGGTAAATTAAGGGTAACAAGAAGACGGGCACTACTATGATGTTAACAAGCAGTATAAGCCTGAATCTTAATGCAAAAAGCTGACAAAAGTTCTTTTTCTTCTAAACACCAAGGCTACACTATTTAACTTGTTGCCTGTATTTTCACTATTAAAAGCAATAATTTTTGCCACCAAGTCACCAAAAAAGCCCTGAACAATTTATGCTCTTTCAAAGAAGTTAAACACAAATTCAGGGAACATTGTCGTTCATATTGCTGTAGACGACATAATTATCATTCACTAATGTTGTAACTTTCTTTGAAAAAAATTCAATACTTGGCAGACATTAGTTTGTTAAAACCCTACCAGTATCC